>NW_011888934.1:3066862-3072187 GCF_000151845.1 Pteropus vampyrus | reverse complement strand
CAAATCTGTCATTCAGCATTTAATATATGTAAGTATCCCTTCTGTTCTAGGCAGAGTGCTATAGTTTTGCTTATGAAAAAGAAAGAGAAAGAAAGGAAGGAAGGAAGGAAGGAAGGAAGGAAGGAAGGAAGGAAGGAAGGAAGGAAGGAAGGAAGGAAGCGAGGGAGAGAGGGAGGGAGGGAGGGGAGGGAGGAAAATACACAGAACTTGGCCTGTCAGTGTTCAGAGTCCTATTGGAAGAAAGATAGATTTTAAAAAAATAGGTGTTTCTACATGTTGAGAATTACCAATTCTTAATAAATTATTAGCTTTTGGGAAATAATTATCATACATATAATTCAATTTCTATACTGATTTAAAATACACATTTCCTGTTACCAGTTTTGTAAAAGTATGATGAAAATTCAAGCACTAATCTTTGAGCTCCTTTCCCCCACAACTATGTATCTAGGATGATCAGTTCTCATGAAGTAGAAGAACAAAGATTTTAAAGATTATCATCTCTATTGTTTTTTCAGTAATTTCTCAATGTCAACCTAAATCAGCAGGCTTTATTCACAAAATTCTCACTGACTCAGTGCCATTTATACAGTATCTCAGCATGTTACCAATGTCTATTGACTTTGCTTACTTAGAACTCATCTTAACAATTCGCAATTTACTTTAAAAATGGCATTGTTGCCTCTTAGAATACTATGCTTGATTACTTTTCCTCAATCCTTTTAGAAAATTAGTCCCATTCTGATATTTTAGTCTTCCTTTGAGTGTTGAATAGGAAATCATTAACTCTAAGATTATGTATTCGATGTCTTAGCTTTGTCCTAAACCTTCAAGCACCTCAGAGAAACCTTACCAGACATTTATTAATCTGGATATCCTGCCATGTACTACTCAAGAAAATATAAGAAATATTATTGAACATTGATGATCCCCTGAAGAATATTGATGGTCACCTACCGAAGCTTATAATCTGAAAATATTTAAAGCTCAATAAAAACTCATGGATTAAGACAGATATGAGGGTTGAATGGCACTATGTAGAGTTAAAATTATTAGATTTCTTCAGTTTATTAGTGTGTAAGGATAGAGACTTTCTAATATTTTTTTCAGACTCTGGACTAATCATTATGCCAACTATATTTCATTAGCCAACATTCAGTGGTATCTTTTGTATTCTAGAATCATTCTATTTGGTCACTGTGAAATACAAGATAACTAGAATGGATCTTAAAGCTTCTATTCAGAATACCCTATGTCACCTCTTCTATTGCACTGATCGAAGCAAGTCACATGACTGAAAATTATAACAATGGCACAGGGGAAAATATTCCTCTTTCAGAGAGATAGTACCAGTAATGTGACATTGGGTAAAGATGTATACTCCTATTACAGGTAGGGCAACACGTAATTGGAAATAATACAATTTTTTATAGCCTAACCTTTGGTTACAAATTGTCACTTTCCCTTCAAAGCACAGAATATATTTACTCCTCCACTAGGAAGATTTACAAAAGACTCAGGATTTTGTAATAATTTCTACATCTGGAACAATATGGCTTCTCCCAATCTGGAATTTATGAAATAGGATGGGAGATCATTTGCTCCTTCTCCATCCTTCCCTCCTCCAACAAAAAATACATAGTAGTAGGACAAGGATGAGATAATTACAATAAACTCTTCCATTAAAGGGAAAAGTAGGAGTCATACAGTAGTCACTGGCTCGTCATTATTCTAAAATCTTGTTGGTTATGTTCCTAGATAAAGCCTCATATCTATTCTAATCGTCTCAGCTTGAATTATGAGTTTTCTAGTGTTTCCAGTCATTGGTATTTGGCAGAGGAAGAACATGGCACAGACTCTTATCAAGAGCTGCTAAGTTTTCCTCTTTCCCTGTATAACTCTTTCTCCCTTTGCCAATACAGGAAAGTTCCAACTAGTGTTGCAGATTTGACATAGATTTAATGAGGAATACTGATTCTAAAAAATTACACCTTCTTCATAATCTAGTATTTTATACCTGAAACAGAAGTTTAAAAATATAAAGTATTGCATTTTTGTGCTCTGCTCTATTACTCTCCTCTTGAGATAAATATGAGAAATTTCCTACCTGTCTGAATTATGAGGGGAAGAAAAAAATGGACATAGACAACTAAGGAAAAAATATAGTGATTGTCTTTCTAAGTATTGCCTTCTTGCAGATGATCTTACTAAATTTTATTTCTTTCCCTTGTTACTATTGCCATTTTCCTTTGCCAGAGAGCTGAAGCAGAAGCTCTTTAAATAAAGTCAGGTACACCATAACTATGACATCATGCTACATTCTTTACAAAGAGAATTTTTGTAAAAGATCTCAATATTTAAAGTTCGTTCCAGTGGGAAGCAAGAGGTTGTATAAATACACTAAGTTTTGGCTTTTAATCCATTTGGACATTCTTATAAAATCCTGGCTTGGTTCAATTAGTATGACTAGTTCTATTGACAGAACATATACGATAAGTCTTTGCACCTTTGTATTCAATCTTTTTCCTATTATGTTTATCTTTTATATTATTCGGTTAATTTGGATTAAATTTTTTTAAAACATGGAGAGAAAATTAACATATTTGAACTGGAGTTTATATATATACAAACTTAGACATTTTAGGGAGTTAAGATTTTAAATTGTACATAATGCAGGCAAATATTGGGTAATGCTTTGCTTTTTAACCTTTCTTTTCTTCAACATTTATTAGGCCCTTACTACGAACTAGCTAAAGTTATGTGGGGAAGACTGGCCTTGAAAGTTGCTTACAATACAAAGTGACGAGCAAATTGAGAGGGCAAAAAATGTCTTATGAGGAGGTGTTAGATGGTGAATCAATCTGAGTCCGATTAGGAGTGGAAAATGGTACTGTAATTTAAAAGTTTAATGTAAAGAATTAGCAACTATAACAGAGGATATAAATAAAGAGGGATTGGTTAATACAAAATAAAGAACTCTAAAGAATACAGGAAGAGCAAATACAAGGAATAGCCACTACCACTGACTCTGAGATAGAACCTTCAAGAAAGAGCCTATGTCCTTCTTCCATGGCTGACATCCAAACGCTGTTGGCGAGCACCTGTCGTGGCTCATTGGTTGGCATCTAAGTCACTATAGTGTTGCATCAGTAGAATTTGCTGGAAAACTGTCCTCTAGAACTTTCCAGAAATAAGCCCTCTTGGGGTTGGAGAAAACTGTTCATGAGGAGGTGTTTCATCAGAGACACTCTGCTACAAAAGTGCCCAAAGAGGAAAGTGCACTACAGATACTGGGCACTGGAGAAGCCACATACTCTACAAGCACTGACTGAATAGAGCTCACCGGAAGCGGGGCGATAAACCCTTTTCTCCTGATATTTCTCTACACACTGTCTATTGACAAAGTTCAAAGTTCAGAAAAAATATTTAAAGAGCCCACACCCATATTCACAGAGCAAGAAAAAAGAGTAAATTTGGAGCTGAGGCAATAAATGGATAACTGGCAAAGATGGGTACCTAACTGAATCTGTGGTGAAGAGGTCTAGTGAGTGAAGAAGATGGCATTTAAGCTGAGATCTAACTAATAAGAAATACCTCCTCCCACCATCAGAAAGGAGAAATACTTATTTTAGTGAGCGGGCAGCGGGTGGGGGGACATTCTTCTTACCAGTCAGTGTTGAAGGCTGATTACATGTGAAAGCTAACTTCAAATATAAAGGCAGAAACACACACACACACACACACACACACACACTCTCTCTCTCTCTCTCTCTCTCTCTCTCTCTCTCTCTGTCTTTCTCTCTCTCTTTCTCCCTGTCTCTCTTTTTGGGAACATAATTGAAGAAATAAAATCTGAGTAATAGACAAGCGTGCGTTCTGGGCTTGTCTGTTGATGTTTGCCAAAAGCTAGAAACCAAGAGTCTTAGGTTTTAAGAGCTATTTATGAAAGGTGACAGTGTCTTAAGCCTATATAAGGTAAAAGGTAGAAATCAGACTCTCATATTTACCCTCGACTCTCAAGGGAAAATATAAATCAGAAAAAAAAAAAATCTGAGATACAAGAATATGAAAATAGTAACTTTGTCTGTTTCAGCCATAGCACTGGATAGGAAAAAAAAAAAAATTCCTAGAGAGTTTATAATTTAGTCTCTGTACTAATATAGCTTTGGGGCTTAAATTTGCATTACCAGAACATCTCAGAAAACCGAAAGCTAGTAAAATTAACTAAAGATACTCTGAGATAGTAAATTCTTGGGCACTTGGCACGAACAAAAATAATCCTCTCTGGGGAGACTCATCATCAACAAAGATCCTTAATGTTTTCTTTGATTAAGATTAGGCTTAAAATATAAGCTTTAAATTAAAAAGTAAAAACACACAAGAAAATAAGCCACCACATAAGAGATAATGATCAGACATATATAAACTGGTGTGTCATAAAGCCCAAGGTCATAGACAATATGTAAAATATTTAAGAGAAAAAAAGTCAGTTGAAAGAATATATATCAAAGAATCAAAATCCTTTTAAAAACACAGATAAAACATGAAATTTCTAAAATGAGGACAAGTTATAATCACCGAAACTGAAAATTTAATGAAAAAATTATACAGTGTGTGATGCATACTAGAAAAGAAAATTAAATTTATAGAGAAATCTGAAGCAGTTATCAACTGTAACATAAAGAAATAAATTACGAATGACATTAAGAGGTATAGACAATAAAATGAAAAGATCTAAATTAAATTGAATTAAAGTTATGGAAAGAAATATTAGGAATTAGTAGCAAGGACATATTGAAAAATAATTGAGGAGAGATTAGCTAGGCAAAGGAAAGGTAAATCTGGGATTGAGATGTGTTATAAATGTTTGCCCTCTCTAAAATTCAGATATTGAGGCCCTAACCCCTAATGTGATGCTATTTGAAGGTGGGACCTTTTGGAGACAATTAAGATTAGATTGCATTCTAAGGCTGGGACCCTCATGATGGGATTAGTGACTTAACAAAAGTGTGACCTCTTTCCCTTTCTTTCTCTCCATGTGTGCACACTGAAAAAGGGCCATGTGAAGATATAGTGAGAAACGGACCCTCTGCAAATCAAGGAGAGTGACCCTACCAAGCACTGATCAGTTGATACCTTGATCCTGGATTTCCCAGCTTCCCAAAATGTGAGAGAAATTTTTATTGTTTAAGCCATCCAGTCTATGGGATTTTTGTTATGGCAGAGTAAGACAGGATAGCAGAAACAAAATATCCTCAAAAAATGAAAAGTTATTTACAAACTGCAGAGAGTATGTTGACTAAAAATTTAGTCTTGGCTGTATTG
>NW_011888934.1:3061090-3062732 GCF_000151845.1 Pteropus vampyrus | reverse complement strand
ATATATATCAAAGAATCAAAATCCTTTTAAAAACACAGATAAAACATGAAATTTCTAAAATGAGGACAAGTTATAATCACCGAAACTGAAAATTTAATGAAAAAATTATACAGTGTGTGATGCATACTAGAAAAGAAAATTAAATTTACAGAGAAATCTGAAGCAGTTATCAACTGTAACATAAAGAAATAAATTACGAATGACATTAAGAGGTATAGACAATAAAATGAAAAGATCTAAATTAAATTAAATTAAAGTTATGGAAAGAAATATTAGGAATTAGTAGCAAGGACATATTGAAAAATAATTGAGGAGAGATTAGCTAGGCAAAGGAAAGGTAAATCTGGGATTGAGATGTGTTATAAATGTTTGCCCTCTCTAAAATTCAGATATTGAGGCCCTAACCCCTAATGTGATGCTATTTGAAGGTGGGACCTTTTGGAGACAATTAAGATTAGATTGCATTCTAAGGCTGGGACCCTCATGATGGGATTAGTGACTTAACAAAAGTGTGACCTCTTTCCCTTTCTTTCTCTCCATGTGTGCACACTGAAAAAGGGCCATGTGAAGATATAGTGAGAAACGGATCCTCTGCAAATCAAGGAGAGTGACCCTACCAAGCACTGATCAGTTGATACCTTGATCCTGGATTTCCCAGCTTCCCAAAATGTGAGAGAAATTTTTATTGTTTAAGCCATCCAGTCTATGGGATTTTTGTTATGGCAGAGTAAGACAGGATAGCAGAAACAAAATATCCTCAAAAAATGAAAAGTTATTTACAAACTGCAGAGAGTATGTTGACTAAAAATTTAGTCTTGGCTGTATTGATGAGCTCAAGTTCAGGGAAGAAATGAATCTGAAATTCTATGCAGAGGCCAGATCATGATGAGCCTTATCATCTGTGCTTAAGAATGAATTATATCCAAAAGGTAAGAGGAGCCTTTAAAATATTTTTATGTATAGGCTTTAATTTAGGTAATGTTGAATTGAAACTTTTAGGTAAATATTATATTAAAATTGATTATCTGAGGTTTAGAAAGTTAGTTGCTAGATTTCATCAAGATGGCAGGCTAGGAAGCTTCAGGCTCTCCTTCCCTCACAGCGACACTAAGTTAACAACAACATCAATTGAAGGAGCTGTGATGTGCTTATCCCGGCTTCTAACTGGGGTGCATTGCCATCCTTCCTTTCTGCAATGCAGCTATGCTGTCCTTTTAAGTAACTGTCCTTTCTCTCTTTTATCTTTAAATTCTAGGTTTATAATTTTTATGTAAACAACAACTCTTCTCAAAACTTATGACATTTTTGCTTAATAGCTTTGGATGCTTTTTAATAAATTAAATCAAAATTCTTTGGCAAAACATGTTAAGGCTTTTCTAATAAACCGTAAGTAACATTTCTAGCCTCATCACCATAGGTTCCCCAAATCCTTAGATTTTATAATCTGGAACAATCTATCAGATTTCATGTTACTATTCATTTGTAGTGTTGTCATCTAGATTAAGAATGTAGATTGTAAAGTCTATTTGTCTGAGCTCTAATTCCAACCCTTCCACTTGCCAGCTGTATGATCTGGACATATTACTTGTCTCTCTAGTCCTCAATTTCTCCACATATGTAAAACGTATATTAGGTGCTCAAT
>NW_011888934.1:3033789-3060085 GCF_000151845.1 Pteropus vampyrus | reverse complement strand
AAGGAAGGGAAAGAATCCCACAATTATCTATGCTAGATCAAAATGAAAAGGTAAAATAGAGCACTTGAGGTAATTATTATTCAGTCCAAGTCACATAGTCTTTTTTTTTTTTTTTTTGCTTAAAATGCTCAGATTTTATATTACTTATTATAATCACTACAGTTAACATTTAGCAACTAACTTTTATCATACTTTCAAAAAAAACTCCAAAGTTTTTCATTAATTTCTGATTGAGCATCAATGATGCAAGCCTTTAAAAAGAATTCTGTCTTGGGTCACATTATTTATCTTCTTGTCACCACTGTATCAGCCATGGATTGATTCCCATTCCTAGAAACTGGAGCTCTGAATCTTCATTCAGAGTTGTGCTCATTGCCCTAGTATAGCTTTCACCTTTCAGAGCTTTTTGGATTCTTAATCTTCATTCTACTATAGAAATTCAATAGTTTTGAAAATTTCAAAAAAAAAAAAATTGCACAGCTTGAAACCATCAGTGCTAAAAAACTATGATATCAAAACCAATACTGTAATTCTAATCTAAAGGGACCTACCAAAGAAAAGTAGTGTGTACTTCATAGTTATTCTCTTTTCCTGGCTCCCATATGACTTCCATCAATTTAAGAGATCATGTTTTCATGTTCCAGTTATATCTCTACTGGGAATCTAGAAATCATGGTGTGATATTTTCTCTTTTATATCATTATCAGTGATGCCTTTTTGAAATAAGAACTAGAATAGAATCCTCAGAATTCATCATAATATTGCCTCAGTGATGTTTAAAGAAGCGAAAATTTTATTTTGAGAAGAAACTAAGAAGATATGACTATGACTTGAAAATACCAGGGAGAATGTACATTGTATATTTAGTTTAAGGGAAAAATATGTAATTTAAAAAGTCACTTTTCTGTTCTTATATGTATAAAGTAAAGAGTAAAGTAAATATTGATATAATTGACTTTCACAGTCAAATTCAGGAATAAGAATTTAGAGCTTATTTTGAAAATCAAAACAAACTAAAATAACACACATAACTTCTTGGATTCTGATCATAGTTCAACAGAAGAGAGAGGGAAGGAGAGTATGATAGAGAGAAAAATGTGCTAAGGTATTAGCACTAAAGCACAACTTTGGCAAATATAAGAGAAATGATTAAATGATTGTCCCAATAGACTCTAAACCAATACGCACAGCGGAAAAACTGCAGCTTCGCTTTCTTACTATTGTGCATATTCCTTTGAAAACACCATCTGCCACATACAAAGGTGAATGTGAATGGTTTTATCTTTGGCAAAGTAGTGACAAGAGAAACCAGATTGTTAACTGCTCATCATACCCAGTGCAGTGGACGAGTAGAAGCCTCAATAGCATGGAAGAATCATATTTAAACACAATCAATCTAATGGGGACTGTAATTATCACTTGCAGATAATTTAAAAACTGGGTGGTATGAGAGGAAATGCAGAGATTTTGGAGATAGACACACTGGGGTTTGAATTTTGGCTCTGTTACTAATTACAAAACCTGCAGAAAGAGTCATTGATTTCAATGAACCTATTACGGTCTAGGACTTTAAAATGGCATTTCTGATACTTTCGATAAGCCTAAAAATATTCAATAACCTCAGCCTTTTTCCTATTTTCTTCCACAGAGGTGTTTAAGATGCATTAGTTACCTCTCTTTTCCCCCTGTTGAAACCTAAATAAACCACAAGTTTAGCAGCTATATCTGTATCTGAACAACTGGAATAACTGAAAAAAATCATCATCAATGTCTATGTATTGTTGCGTTTTTACAAATAAACAATCTGTATCTCATATAATACAATTGTTGTAACCTCCCTTTCTCTTCTTAGTCACTGAACGTGTTTTTTCAGATAAAACTAGTGTTTTAAGCTTTAAGGGTCCATTTCAGGTTTTATGACTCACGTATATCTTATTTATTATTATTTCAAATTCTTGAATCCTAATTGTTAAACTGGGGTATTTGGAAGAATAGCCACTTCTGTGGAGGATGAGATACCAAATCAGTATGAGACCTGAGTTTACAATTCACCTAGAGAACAGAACTAAAATACATGATAGAATTAAGGAAAAATGAATGACTGGGTTGTTAAGTGAGCTGAATCAGTACAGTAGGAGCACAGAAAAGAAATAAATTGAAGTATAGAATTGCAGTTTTAAAAAATACTATAAATAGAGATTAGTGATGTACAAGGTACATGGCTCAGATCTGATGCTTTCTCAGCATAAATTTCTTCTGATACCTCGTTGAAAAGAGTAAATAGCATAATCTATGCAAAGCAACTAACATAGAGCTTTGCACATTCTTTTTACTCCACATATGCTACCTGATTATTTTATTGTCCATGTGAAGCAGAATAAAAAGAGAAATTCTGATATATAAAATATGACTTGAATTTGTCATTAAAGCTTTGATAAGATTTTAAAAAGTAATCTGAGTTGGATAATTAAAGAAGAGGTACTTGAAATGGAAGGAGGAAAATGAACTAAAGCATGGAGGCAAGAATGCACATGCTTCCTTATGAGATAATAAGAAAAAAGCTACCTAATTAGAGCAAAAGTTTCTTGGAGAGCATAACAAATTTGATAATAAATTTGGATGTCAAAAGAGGCCACCGAAAAAAGATCGTGTAAAATCATTGTTTTCCCTAAATTATCTTTGCACAATTATATTCATAAAGTGACTAATTCTAGAAAAAGGTCTTGCAATAAATTTCATTTTTTACTGTTATCTGTCATGATAGACTAATTATGTTGCAATAACAAAGACCCCCAAACCTCAATGGCTTAACACAACAAAAATTTATTTCCACTAACAATATATGTCTCAAGTATATTAGTTAAGGTCTGTGAACATTATGGCCACTCAGAGACACAACACTAGGAATTGGTCTCTACTCATGCTTCCACTAATGCTAAGACAGAAAAAAAGGCACGGCAGACTATACACTGGCTTATAAAATTATACTTAGGTACTGAAGCATGTCATTTTTGTTACAGATGATTGGTCAAAACAAGATGCATGGCTGCCTGACTCAAAGGAGTAAGTGCAATCCTATTCAAAAAGAGAAGAGAATCTTTTTCAAATCAGCCTTAATTACTTCATAATTGTAAATATTCACTTTTAATCACTGCTGTCAATTACACTAAAAGCACATTTAAAATTTAAATATATCTTGTCATTTGGGAAAATGTTTGCTGTCTATTTATGTTGTATATTATGTATATTCTTTTTGAGTTAATTTCTCAGTGGTTTCCCTGGGAATTACAATTAATTTCTCAATTTATAACAATCTACTTCAGATTAATATAACCATACTTAGAAGAGCATACAACACTTTTTGGCTTACATAACTCCCTTTTTCTCTCAATCTTTTATTCTGTTATTATCATACAAATTGCAACTTTGCACATTATAAACCCATCAACACAGTATTACAACTATTGCTTAATGCAGTGGGTTATTTTTTTTTAAATAATTTAAGAATAGAAAGAATTACTCTGATATTAACCTATGTAGTTACCTTCACTAGTGTTGTTTATTTCTTTGTCTAGAATCAAATTAATATTTAGTGGTCCTTGATGTCATCTTGAAAAACTCCATTTAGTATTTAATGTAAGGCAAGTGTGCTAGAGACGAATTCACTCATCTTTGTTTATCGGGGTATATATTAATTTCTCCTTTATTTTTGAAGGATGGTTTGCTGGATATAAAATTCTTGATTGCAGTATTAATCTCTTAGCATTTTAAATATGTAATTCCACTGCTATATGATCTCATGTTTTTTGATGATCAATCAGCCGTTAATCTTATTGTGAATCACTTTTGATGAGTCACTTTTCTCTTGCTGCTTTGAAGATTCTCTTTGTCTTTCCAGAGTTTGATTTTGATGTGTCTAGTATGGATTTATGAGTTTTTTCTTCTTGGAGTTTGTTGAATTTGTTTAGTGTAGATTGGTACTTTTCTTCTTTCTTCAAATACACTAAAGAGGACTCCATTCCCTCTCTTCCTGCCCTTCTTCATTATGAGTAAGTTTGTTTAATGGTGTTCAATAGGTCTTTGAGGTACCTTTCATTTCTCCTCATTCTTTTCTTTTTCTCTTCCTCGAACTGTAAAACATCAATTGACCTATCTTAAGTTCTCTGATGCTTTCTTATACCAGCTCAAATTTTATATTGAGCTCCTCTAATGATTTTGAATTTTCTGTTTCAGGTATTGTACTGTTAAACTCCATAATTTCTATTTGCTTCTTATTTTAAAAAAACATAATTTATATCTCTTATTAATATTCTCTATTTGGTGAGACACCATTTTCATGTTTTTCTTTATTTCTTTAGATATTATTTTCTTTAGTACTTTGTACATATTTATAATAGTTGATTTAAAGTCTTTGTTAGTAAACCCAATGTATGGGCTACCTTAGGGACAGTTTTTATGTGCTGCTTTTCTTCCTGTACATGGGCCATACATCCCTGTTTTTTGTATGTCTAATAATTTTAATAGAAAGTAGGATATTTAAAATATGTATGTTCAATGCTAAATTCCCCATACTTAGCAGAGTGAAAGGCTCATAACAGATGTTTGATATTTCTTGCAAGGATCAATGCATAAGTGAATATTATCTGAGTGACTTTTGACTTTTTTCTAGCTCCTTCTTTGTCTACTTTCTTTTATTCCATAGTTCTGAATCTGACACCGTAATTTCTTATGAATCATTCCAAAGCTGAATTAAAGAGAAAATTATTCAAGAAGGGAAACATTGCTGAGCCGGAGGTCACACAGACTCATTTATAGCCCCAAATCTGCCTTCTTCTGTCTCATGACTCTGGAAAGCCACTTTCAGTTCTCTGAGTTTCTTTTTCTCACTTGTGTAAAATAAATTGTCAAACAATTCTTTGGTCATAGAATTGCAGTAAGGCTAAAATATATGTGCAAGCACTTTGTAGAATAAAAAATGGACACAATGAAAGGGTGCTAATGAACCCAGTACTGCTAGTTTTTCAGTTTTTGATGAAATTTTGATGATTTACGATAAGCAGTAACTGTTAGGATACCTATTCATGTTGTGAACAGGTAACCAGGGCACTTTCACATTGTACCACTGGTAAACTAAATTTTATAAAGATAATTCTGATATTCATGAAGAATTTAGGCTTGCCAAAGTGTGCTGTTATATAAAATAAAATTGCATTAATCAAATTATTGCTATGCTTTAATCTTCAAAAGCAGCTCCTAGGAGAAATTCTTTGTACTGTACAATTGAAAGAAAATTGGACTATGATAGTTCATCACAAATACAAAGAAAGGCCATATATAATAAAATAAAACTACTTTCAGTGTGCAAACTAAGAGAGGTGACTTCCTTTAATAAATATAACTTACAGGTGAAATTTATATGAGTTATACTGGTAAGACAGCATTTCAAAAATATTAAGCATTTCAAAAATTTGTCTATATTCCTATGCATTTTTAAAATGAATGTTAGTTGAGAGATTAATACAGATGAATCAATAAAATATTTTTATAAGGTTATGTTTTTAAAATCATGATTTCCTTTGAGGTTTTTTGGCAATCAGTTTTCACATGAATCTTTGTCCTATTTAACCCTTTTCATCACTGAATTCTCACACACTTCTACTGTTAGTTCTATCATTAAGCTATATAATGGAGAATATAATTCATTGTGCATCTGGCACTCAAAGAGTATCCATTTAAAAGGGGCTCACAGTTGAGAATGCAGAATTTAACAAGATATAGTTTCCATCCCCTCAGTATTTGCAGCTAATACTTGTGAGAAATTATTACACAGGTTTTTGAGAAGTGCTGGAGATTGGTTTAATATACCCATAATCCACAGAAAAAAGGGCGACTAACTTATTCTGTGGTGCTGAGGATGTCTTCAGAGAAAAAGAAACATGAAGAATTATCTTAACAATTGCATGCAATTACACCAAAAAAAAAGAGACTGAGATTGGCTCTACATGTAGAAGGACTAGGTGTGCAAGAACATGACATGGAGGAAAATGAAGAGACATTCTGGGTTACCAGACCATATTGTACATGAGAGAACAGTAAAGATGTTACTTAAAAAAAGATGAATACCATGATGTAAAAGGCTTTTTACACTATAAAATAGAATTTGTTGAACTTCCGATTTTTTAACAGAAAATTTTTATATGTATCATGTAAAAGTAATTGTAATAATAAAACGTATTTTACTAAGTCATGCCTGTTGTGGTCTATTTACTCTGAAAATTTCCAAAGTGTATTGGAAAACATGTGACATGTGGTTGAGACGCTACCTTTCCTTCTGAGTTTATATTATTTTTATTGTCTGTATATTTATTTCTCTCTCATCTTTTACTTGTTTGTTTTTTATAATGTTGTACATATGCATCTTAGTAAATTATTTCAACTCCAATTTAGAAAGAGCATCAATAATAATGCATACACAAATGGAAGATACGTGTTAGTAAGAAGATGGTGCTATGGCCCAACTGATTTTACCTAAAGAGAAACAAAGTTACAACAAATAGAATTTATCTTTATCTCTGGTTATATGTCTCACAAATTCAGATGATTATCTGAACTAAATAGGAAAAAATGATGAAGAATTCAGTGGAAACTATTATTACTATGAGAGATATGGCCCTCAAGCCATCTACTTTTTGATTTTTTTCTACAGTCTAAAAGAAAATACACTCTCTGTATTAAACATACATGTATTTTAGGCATTATTCTCTGATAGCTTGTTTGGAGGTTCTAGCAGGAGAGCGCAGCTATTCGTATACCCTTGACGGAAGAATGGTCCTCTCTTTTATCTGGGAAGGTTGTCCTCTTCGAACTAGCGCGCAGCTTCGGGAAGGACACACATGGAGCAGTGAGGGAGGAAGGGAACACCCGCCTAGCCAGCCAGATCAGCCAAATCAACCCTGGCGATCAATGAGGTGACAGATGTCGCAGCCAGATCGCCCTCACATCCCTGGGCATTATTCCTTTATTCTAAATTTCTTTTATCTATATCAAGTCAGTAGTATACACACACAATATGTCTTTTAAAGTGAGAGAGAAAAATCACCCTATAGGGTCATTTCCACTGTTGCACAATCAACTAGATATTTGCATTAACCATGTATGATCTTGTTTTGAAAATATGTTGTCATTTTGGAAACCTGTTCCTTAGTAGTCATTTATAGCATAAACATTGAAAAGAGTTTTATTCCTAAAAGGCATTATTCACATGTATTTGGGTTCCAGGCATTATGGAACAATAGGGACAATTTACCTCCTACTTTATAAAATAGAAAAACAGACGTTATATAAGAAATATCGGTTTTCAGATCTTGGACAGCAAACAGAAAACATGTATCCCTGAGAAAAAGGAAATAAACAAGAATGAACCCTGACTATTATTACACCAGTTTACTGCCTGGAGGCAGTTTTCAGGCAACTGTAGTTGTGGGGAAACAGATTCCGGAGGTCTCATGAAAGAGTTCAAGAGGCTAGAATTTGCAAAGCAGAATAGAATACCAGAGAAAAGAGACCTTCAAAGGGAGAGTAATTTTCAGTTTCTGAGATCAGAAGAGGAATTTCCTCAAGACTTTGGTTGAGTACAAATCTGGGTATGCAATAAAGGGAACTATTTGAGGCCTGGGAAAGAATCACTAGAAAGCAGAATGGCAAAGAATTCCCATGGCTTACAGAAGACTTGGTATAGTTTGTGTTCTTACCTGACTGTTACTTGGAATCGGTTTGATCCTTTCAAGGTTTGTTTTATAGCTTTCCTTAGAATAAGTTCAGAATAGACTTTAGTTGAATGATTTTAGCCCTACTACTAAGGCAATATCCTCAAGAGTTTTCCTGCTGCCTATATTATGAAGTCTTTCTATTTGCTAAAGATCACAAAAATAAATGAGCCTCGATTTCTGCCTTATAATATATAAAAAATGACAGGAAATCATTGATATGGATTATTGACTTAACTATAAAAGCTAAAAGTATAAAACTTATAGAAGAAAACATAAGAGAAAACATTTGTGACCATAGTTTAGGCAAAGATTTTTTGAATAAGACGCAAAAGCATGAATCATAAAAAAAAGTTAAATTTTATTTTATCAAGTTTTAAAATGTTTACCTTTCGTAAGACACAATTTTAAATAAATGAAAAGTCAAGACATGAATTGAATAATACTTGCATTCATGGATCTAACAAAGAACTTATATGCAGGGTATATGAAGAACTCTTACAATATGATATAAGAGGACAGATGACTTGGTTTAAGAATGGGATAAACCAGAAAGCAAGTGTTCAAAAACAAAAGCATGAGGCTATATCAAAAGGACACTGTAAATCTTAAAAAAAATATGACAGAAATAAGATCAAGTGTATCAACTATAATGAATACATTGAATATTCTGTTAAAAGAGACTTTTAGATTAGGTTTTAAAAATCCGACTATGTGTTACTAATAAATGATAAAATCCATGTTTGATGAGACCCGAAGTTTATGAACATTTGTGGCTCTCTTTAAGAAAATGAGTACACCATTATAAGTACAATCTGTCATTCAGCTTTGGAAGGTTTCTGAGACTGATATTTTATTAGTTTGATGTTAAAGCTGCCTCCAGTCACAAGATTTGTATGTAAAACAAAATGAATAGAAAAGGTGAAAACAGAGATTACCCAAGGCTAACCTAAACAAAAAGAATAACACTAAGAGACAAAATAAAATTCAATATAAAAATAATTAACAAAAAATAAAGAGTTAGTTTATATTTATAAAGTTAACCAAAAGTATAACAATCATAAATACTTTTTTATTTAATAAGACAGCATATGTTTGGAATGCATTTGGAATAAAGAATTTGGGGAGGAAAAATATTTTAATATAGCAGTATCAGTCTATTAGAGTTTAAGGACATTAAAATATAATCAATGGCTTAGAATTTGAATGGTATAATTAAATTTATGTATGTTATTGAATAATACAATATATGACAGATATAAATTTACAAATTTTTGAGTATAATATTAAGTATATATGTCTAATATCTCATAGAAATAAAATTAAGCACTTTAAGAGAGGCTATATCTTTATTTTAACTGTCCATAGAACATTTACTAGACATGACTCAATGCTGTCATACTTCAGAGGAAATGTCAAATGACAACTCACTGAAATATTTTCATAAGAATTTACTTATTCTATAAAATATTTAAAGAGTCCAAGATTTTGTCTATAGGTAGTGGCTATCTAGTTAATTGTTCTTTTAATTACCTCTCCTTTATACTTTAATATCTTTCAAACTTTACAGGAGACATTTTCCAGTGTCCTTTTGTGATTGATTAGAGATAATTTATCCCCCTTTTCAATTTTAGACTACTACAAATTACTCATTACTGGGCTTAAATAGAGTTGTTTGGTAGAAGTCTGCCAACATGTGGCATTGGATAGACATATCTGTGAATTGAATGCCATGGTACCCATTCAAAACAATTCAAAAAATGTTTGAGAGGTTAAATTATAAGTCGGAGAATTTTAACCATTCAGAAAGTACTATTCAGACATGAGTCTATGACTAAAATTCTTGCTATTTCATTCATTGCTATCATAGTCATCTTTTTCCTGATATCCATTGAAAAGGATTCTTTTCTTTCTCTTCTGATTTATTCATGAAAGTGTACCTTTCTAACCAGTATGTCTCATGTCACTGCTTGTTATATAAATGAGGTCACATCTCATTTTGAAATTTAAATCACTTGTTTAAACACTCAAATGCAGTTGTTTAAATATCTAAAATCTTTCAGTCTCATTTCTCCACTAAAATTATCCTGGAATCTTAGAGTCTTAGTCAGTACAAAGAGGTATTCTTATTTCCAAACACTTTATTCTTGAAAACAAACTGGAATAACTTTAATAGTTTTAAAACTGCATTTTCTACTATGGTTACTTTGATCTCTGCCACACACTGTCCCTCTTAAAAACAGGCACATTAAGAGGTATACTTGTTGATTGCTGAGATGATTCCAGTAATATGGTCCAGATTTTCACAAAGGCACTGGGGCAGTTGTTTTAAGAGAGAATGAGCTGATTTCTTTTGAGTTATACTCTTAGACTTTTGCAAATGTTCTTATCTACTTATCTTCCAGAGACTAACTCAGAAAACTATTTAATATTAGGAATTGTAACGCTCTTCAATATGCAGAGATTAAGCTTGATATATTTAATAAAGTTAGAATAAAATAACTTTTATGACAAAGATATCAAAAATAAGGTCAACTGACAAGTCTTAGTAATAGAAGGAATAATCTATCAGCCTTTAGTTCTGTGTAGGTTTGAAAAGTTGTCAGAGAGTTGGAAGCTGGTAAAGCCATTTAATATCTGTCAGAGGTGCTGGCCTTACGCTGATGATGGCAAAGCAAATGATAAAAGAAATATGAGCTCCTGAGGATGTTGCTGAGCTGCTGGTTTAAGCAATTTTGGAGATTCATTATCATGGACTCTATTGAGTGATATAATTATTTTCTAATAACTGCTGTAACAAATTACCATAAACTTAGTTGTTTAACACAACAAAAAGTTTATTATCTTTTAGTTCTGGAAGTCAGAAATCTAAAATGGGTCTGAATGGACTAAAATAAAGGTGTTGACAAGGCTGCATTTCTTTCTGAAGACTCTAGGGGAGAATTTGTATCCTTAATTTTTCCAGCTTCCAGAAGCTGACCATACTTTTTGGCTTGTGGCCCTCTTCTACCTTCAAAGTCAATAATTACATTTCTTTCACATTCTACTTTCATGTTCACTTCTCTTAACTCTGAGTCTCCTCTTTCCTTCTTTCACTTAAGGGCCCTGTGAGAAAATTGGGCTCACCTAAGTAATACAGAATAATTTTATCTCAAAGCCAGTTGAAACATGAAATCTTTTTGGTCATGTAAGTAGCATACTTACAGGTTCTTAGGTTTAGAGTAAAGACATTTTGGGGGAGCCATTAAATTGCCTACCATAAATGATAATAAATTCCCCTACTGTTCAAGCTAGTTAAGGTTTTCTGTTATGTGTACTTAAGTTGTCTTGACAACTACTCTTTAATTGCTTGTAACTACTACTACTAATTGTTATCACTTTTTGAGTCTTTTGTGGAAATAAGTTCTTTAACTCATTTAACTCGTTTAATTTTTACAATAACTTCATGAGTTAGTCAACAACATCTTTTTTCACAGGAAACAAATTGAAGAATAGTCAGACTAGGCAATCTGCTGAAGGTCCCCAGAACTGTGGTTTTAACCATTATGCTACACTGTTTTTCCACATGTTTGAAATTTATAAAAACAAAAAGAAATGGAAATAAAATAATAACTTTAAAAAACTTAAAAAAATATAACCTCAGTGATATGAATCACTTGTCATTTTAATAATATGGCCTAAATTTATCATCATATCATTTAATAATATGGCCTAAGTTTATACATGCACAGTGGTATGAAAATACTTATCGCGGGATTCTCTTTGTTTTCTGCACTGTCAAAATAGACTCCTCTTAATTGTCAGTGAACTTGTTGAGAAGAGATCTTGTTTGAAGATCTCATTCCCTTATATTTTCAGAGTGCTGTTGTGGTTCTGCTTGTCTGGCCATCATGACTGATGTGTTACATTTTGCATTTAGTCAACAGTATTTTCATTTGCTGGGTGTCAACTTCGGTTCCTTAGAAGATCCATTTTTTTTTCCTCTCACTTTTGCTTGCTTTTCAGTCTCTTTGATTATTCCTCAATTTTAGGTTTTTCTTTTTAAAATGGTTTGTATTAGGCATGAATTATTTAATTAACATATTCTAAGAGATAAATTTATTATTGGGTATCTCTTGACTATTAATAGAAGTCACAAAGAATGGTAAATAATGATATAACATTAGAGGTGACTAAGTTTAACAGGCTTTTAAATGTATATAACAAAATGTCTTTGAGATTCAATTTATATTAAGCATTATGTTAATGTTTTGCATATTAGCAATAATAAATGAAGTAACCCTACACTTCTTTAAAACTTCTCTTTAAGCACATTGTAGCTTTTTCTTTTCTTTGAGTTGGGTGTGGAGAGATGACTGTGCAAATTAAATGCAATGACTCAACTAAAATAATATTTATCTGCAAAGCACTATGCTCTACTATGGCGAATTTAAAATTTGACCCAAACAAATTTCTGACTCTCAAGGGGACACAGTTCTATAGCAGAGTTAGACTTTAAACATAAAAGTGTATTTTGAAGTAGAATGTTAAAAGTATTCTAAAAGGGTACAAAACTATTGGAGAGAATGTTTCTTGCTGGTATAGATTTCATGCAATTCAACTTCTCCCCAAAGTGCTTATTCTCAAGACTTATCTGGAGTGCATTAAAAATACAGAATCCCTGCCTTATCTTGGATGTTCTGATTTGGCACCTTCAGAAGGATCTGAGAACTTTTTCCACAAGAAACCCTTGTAAACTTTGTGCTCACTCGTTAGCTAATTACTAATATAGAAAAAACTTTTGCATGAATCTTGAAAGATGGGCAGTTATTCAAAGAAGTTATTGAGAGAAAAAGCATTTCAAGCACAAAACCTCTTGCACAAATGAGGCCAAAATGACAGGATAGCTTCAAGTAATATTCATTCATCCATTTTTATATCGAGCGATGCAGGGTAGAGAGATTACAAATATCAGTAAGAAACGGAAACTCTCCTCTAATTATCCTTTGTAAAGATTGAGAAATAGATATATAAATAGTTATGCAAATATTCATTCAAGTTTATAGACATCTATAAAAGAGCTAAATGATCACTTAGCTTTAGAGAATGAGGAGCTAAGTGATTGAGTAAGTTTCGTTCATAAACTTCAAAGCAAGGCACATCTTGGAGAGAAAAGTTGCCAGTGCTAGTAAAATGATAGTTCAAAAAGGCAGACTATGGAAAATTCTGGATATGATGGCGATGTAAACATATACAACTCACTACCCCTGCTGCAGACTCCAATAGAAATGAATATTGGAATATAAAAATAGCTGCAGACAGGAGAAGGAAAGACCAATGTAAAAGCTTGGGCATTTTCTCCATGGCTTTAGTTGGGACTAGGATCTTTGATTGCTGGGTAAGAAAGATAGAACCATATGACAACTGAAATTAGTAGAGGAAAGACATTTACAGCTTTTTAGTAAATTGCTGATAACCGTTTTAATTATGAAAAGCAAATTAGGCCTGGTTCTGAAATGAGAAGTTTAAGACAAAGGGAGAAGTTACATAAATGGTGTACTTAGACGGAGATAGTGTGAGATGTAACCTAAAGGTCGTTTTCAGATAATACTTTCTTGCTGAGAATTCTCAACATGTAGGCCTTTTAATAAATGTCTGAAACCCCTATACCTTAGTTTCCTCATCTAATAGAAATGGAGCATATTAACCCTTGAAGTACCCAGTTTATTGAGGGAATTAAATAAATGTACTGTACAGTGTATTTAGAAAGTTGTTGTTGGAAATAAAATGAGGGGACACATGACAAATTTTTTAAGCTATTTTTAGCCAAATAGGAGGCATAGATAACTTTTTTCTTTATTCAAAGACAATTAAAAGAATAAACATAAACATGGGAGTTAAGAAATGATTCTGCAATATAAAATAAGGAGTTGACATAGTAATGCAAAAGTCAAACAAAGAATGTATCTTTGAGTAAAAAGCTTTATTGTGGAAAACTAATGTAAATTTTAGGCATTATGCTTAGTACTCTCAAAAATTTAAAACAAAACCAAAATAACTTGTGATAATGAATAAGAAAGAATGGTGTCTCACCAAATGAAATTAATGCTTGAAAGGAGGAATGTGAGAGAACAAGAGAAGAACAGTAATAAAAATCCCTTTTGGATGAGTAAGACAGAAATGGTGGTGAATGACATGGGCTTGAAAGCTTAAGCAGAAACTGTAAGAACTTGGAAATAAATGAAATTGAATAATACTAATACTATCTTGGACTGCCGATAATTTCCAAGATATATAACAAAGGTAAGAACTCTACAGAAAAATATTAGTAGTTTTAGCTGGATAATGCTGAAAGGTGTATATTAGAAAATGAAGAAAAATTAAAAGGCAAATAAAATAGGGGAAATGATCCCATTCTGTATAAAGATAAGATTTCTTGGCATGTTCCAAAAAAGTTCTAGAAAATTCACAATCATGACAATCAACTTACAACATTATTGATTTATACTGATTCATTTCATTGTGTTAGATCGCATGAAAAGAAAAAATGTTTATCAGGTATATTAGTTTCCTAGGACTGCCATAACAAGTTATCACTACTTGGTATCATATAAACAATAAAAATTTATTCATACAGTTCTGAAGCCAGGCATCTAAAATTAAGTTATCTGAAAAACCACAATCTCTCTAGAAGTTATAGGGGAGAATTCTTAGACTTTTCCAGCTTCTGGTGGTCCTGGTGTTCTTTGCTTATGACAACTTACCTCTAATCTCTTACTCCTCTTTCTTCATGTGGCCTTCTCTTCCTTCTCTGTGATTTTCTCTTCTGCGAATCTCTTACAAGAACATTTATCATTAGATTTAGAGCTCCCCTAGATAATGCAAGATCATCTCAGCTATAAGTCTTTAACTAAATTCCATCTGCAAAAACTTTTTCTAAATGAAGTGACATTCACAGGTTCTGGGGCTGTGGACATATCTTTTTGGCAGCTACCATTCTACCCTATACCGGAACGGTTACTTATCCAACTAAAAGTTATCTAAAGGTTATTTTCCCATTATGGTGGGTACTTTAGTCAAGAAAACATATGATTTTGAATTGTAAGCTTAGAGTATTCTAATTCTTTTCTCTCTGTGTAACTAAATCTTTCTAGAACGTGTGTGTGTGTGTGTGTGTGTGTGTGTGTGTGTGTGTTTAGGGGAGGCGCTGGGTACTATAAGTTTTAACTACTGTATTTTAAAATTCAACATCGGTTTCAGGATAGGAGGGTTGTTTACTTTTTGGTTCTGACATTTATATAACTATGAGTCTCTTTGTACATTGGCATTTTTAATAAATCAGAGCTGAATTATTTTATTCATTGGAGAAAATTTAACACAATATTATATTAGTCAGGAATTTTTTTATGAAGTTTCACTCCAAAATATACATATTTTAGTGTTTAAAATATCTTCCTTGCTGTGAAGATCACACTGCTTATAGACTATATCTTATATCTATATTTGGTAATCAGGTCCTGATGTTAAAAATAATAAAATCTGACCACAACTGAGACAGAAACATCATAAATACTCAGTAAATAGTTATTGAATGAGTGACAAATGAATGACTGAATGCTTTATTTTAGGTTTGTGTAAATATAGAAACAGGTTTCAGATAAGGAGAGCTTCTGAAAATCCCCAAATTTTCCACTTTGAGAGGAGAACTGAAGCAGGTTCTGGTGTAGACTTTTAAGAGCTTGCAAATTCTAATTGTGATTGTCCTCATAAGAAAGAAAAATATAAGTGTTGGTCAGATCACCACTATTGCAAGAGTCCTGTGGTGAGCTACTTAGTTATTTCAGAAACTTCTAGTAATTGCCATGAAGATGCTACTTTCGAGTACTACAAGCACATCTTCCCCATTTTCCCAGGAATCTCTCAAATTTTATATCTCCAGTTCTATATCCTTTCTATCTCCAATAGTCTTATGTCACAAACACACACAAAGTTTATTATATCACATATCCCCAGGGAAGAAGTTCATTTTATTTAGAAAAAGAAAAACAAAAACAGATAAGTAAGTGATTTAGTCAAGATCATACAGCATGCCTGCCACTGAATTAGGACTCAAAACTGCTTTTAGTTGCTTGGTAATTTTGACTGAAAGTAATAGTGAAACTATATGCAATGTAAAATTGTAACTAATGATAATTGTTGCTTTGTTGAAAATTCCCCTTCTCTCATAAGATAAAGAATTGGTGAATGTACAGTCAGACCACAAATACATTACAGCCAGTGATTCATTAAATGATGTAGCAGATTCAAGTAAAGATCATGTTAAAGTTTATGAGAAGCTGAGGTCCAAAAAGATGCACATATCTCGATTCTAATAGCGCTCAAATGTTTCAGTGCCTTATTAATCTGCTTAGTCTACACTGTCTTTGAGACTGCAGCAAAGAAAAAATATGATTGATGGTACTGCAGGATATGTGCTTTTTGCATTTCCGTTAACTATAAAACAAGCACCATTTTAATTAAACTGCTTCCAAGCAATTCAGGTGCTCCATAAAAATATAATGAAGCAATTAAGATGTGTTACAAGTGACTGAGATATTCTTTTCATTTGAAAATGTGAAAATGGAAGTCAAAATTTTTCTTAATCTTTCCCTACCCTTAAAGCAGGAAGGCTATTAAATTTCATGAAAAAGAACACTGGATTTAAATGAAATATAGGTTGATTTAATATATAAATTAACTTTTCTTAAATTTAGAACATAACTAAATACAAATAAATTGTTTTTACTATCATTTGAGGTTTGATGACACTGGAAATTAGCAATATAGCACAGGTATAACAGACATCATCTTTAAAGAAGGGAATATAAATTGGAGAGTTTAAGTTAACTGTGTAATATTTCTTAGAAAGTGGCAGAATCAGGATAAAAACCCCCAAGGTAATGACTTCGGATTTTAGTTAGAAAGATAGATAGGTAAATAGGTAGATAAGATAGATGATAGATAGAGAGAAGATAGACAAATAGGTGGATAATTTAGTGGTTACATCTCCCATTCTTGTTATTATTATTATTTTTTATTAGGGGTTCAGCATGAACGATTGCACGAAAAAGCTAGTTTGAGCTGCTAATCGCTGTTGTTCTATAATGCTTTATTTATAATTAATGTGCTAATTCTTTGGTTTATTCCCTGAGGCATTTTCATCTTGGATGCAATTTTATAAAGCAACTAAAAAGCTAAATAAATATTACAGCCACCTTCTAGCTAGTAGGCTAGTCTAGATGGAAATTAATATCATATTTTTGAGGAACTTCTATCTGCCCAATGGCAAGAACCTAAGCAAAAGCCAAACAGCAATTTTAGTAATTCCATTCCGAAAATTCTCTGAAAGACCATTTGCTACAAAGACATCAAGAACAGGGGAACTGCTAGTGGAAAGAGACAAGGTGGGTAGTCTCCTAGAGAAGGAAAATGTTTGAACTCATATGACTTGAGCTTCCCAGCCTGGATTAATGAAAGAGCTGGAGAATGGACCGTTGAGGGGGGCATTGTGAATTGTGGAAGATGCTAATGCTCTACTTTTCAAATTCTACTACTATGAGTTTTCTCTTTTTGCTACAATAACTTTCAGCTATTGGATGAGAAGGTACAGAAGAAAGAAGAAAAATGCTTGGCAAAGAATGGCACATGTATGTGTTTGTATGTGTATGTGTGAGAAGGAGTGGCACTGATAAAAGCAAGGAGTAGCATCATGGATGCTAATGGGAAACAACACTGCATTATGCTGCCTTGCTTTAACAGTGTTATTGCTGGGGTAAAGTGAAAGCCAGCGTCGCCCCAGTGGCATGCAGGAGGATGGTGGTGTGTGTTGTTGTGTTGTGTCCCTCGGTTCTTCCCTGATGGTGCAGCAAAGAATTGCAGGTTGACGAGATTTAGAAAACGTAAGATTATTGAAAGTACATTTTAGAAGGAGGCAGACGGTGCTAAGGAAGGTCCAACCCTGTGGAATTTGGGAGGGGAAGAGGTAAGACAGAGTACGCTCTAAGGGAGAAGCAGATTTTCAGCCAGGAGAGCTGTAACCACACAGAAGGGGGAAGTTCTGTTTATATTTGCTCAGTGATGAGAGATCCTAGATGATCCGTATGTGAGGTCACCTTGACTGACAGTTGTCTGCCATATAACACTTTGCCTATTGTGCATGTGCTTACCCAGAATTCAGTCTGTTATAATTAGATTCGTAAATTTCTAGGCACAGTAATGATATTATAATGATGGTATAATAAGGCTGAAGTTATGGACAGTACTTTCTACGCATGCGTTTGTGAGCTGGTTTTGCCATCAGCTTTTACAGACTTTGTGCTCTAGGATTTGGGGTAATTTATAACCCTAAAAGGGCAGTATTTCTGGGAGATACTTAAGGAAGGTTTTTAAGGGAAGTTTCTGTGGTTACAGAGCTGGGCCTTGGCTCCTGTCTCTCATGCCTGACTAACTACCTAACATTAATGTTATAGAAAGCCTGAAAAGCTGAGATTTTCCTGTGTAGCTTTCTGCTTGCCTTCCATTCTGTATTATACTCCATTATTGCATACTATTGATTGCTGATTGTGTACATGGAACTATGCTTGTAAGTGAAGTGTGAATGTGTATAGATGAGCCAGCTCCTAAAAGTATCAAGAATTAATTTTAAAACAAAGAAATTTGCACGCCGGTTGTTAAACTCTTGGGTCTGTGAAATTGACCAGGGAGGAGTATTCACATCACTAAAATGGGCAGACACAACAAAACACTACTTTTCTTTTTTTCCCCTTTTTGGAGAGCCAGTTTACTAGCACATCACTTGTGTATGTATTTATGTGAGGGTGAGTGTGTGATGACTGCGGCAGAGCACATTTATTTCCTCTACCCTTGGAGACTTAGAACTCAGGAGTTGAATAAAGTAGAGAAAGGGGAAAACTACAATGCAAGGCAGTGTGAGGTCACTTCCATTAGGGGCAAACTGTGGTTATGAGTGTGAAGCACATGGAAAATTCACATTCAGCTGGCAAATAAGATACCGAAGAGTAGTTAATATTTAAACTTGAGCTGTAAGGGCTAGTAGGACTTCAGTCTGTGGAAGGAAATGTAGGAAGGAGGGGTGAGAGCAGAGACTGTCAGTCAGAGGAAAGACAAGTGAACAGAGTTCCTGGGGTGGAAAAAGCCTCCAATTGGCTCCTCTCATTTGACTGGAGCGTATGAGAGAAACCGGGGATTTATGGTAGGACAGGGAAGGAGGTAGCAGACTTACTTGTAGTAACTATGTAACAATGGATAATATTTATTAGTCCTGGCTAAATTATTCATCTTAAGAGATGCAAAGTGGAAATCCATGATTCCACGAAATGGCTGACACTGGTCACGTTTTTTCAATTTTCTGAAAGTAATTTCTTCAATGGCAAAATATAGATTATAGTACCTACCTTCCAGTATTCCTAAAAAATTTACAAAGAAAATCTGAGTTTTAGTATGGGAAAAGACTTTTAAGCTTTAAATGTCATGATGTAGAAAGGACGATGGCATTACCTGAGCACTAACTCTCAGGAAAGAAACAGGTAGAAGTGTCAACTGTGTAGAGAAAATTGAGTTTTTATATTTATTGAAGGCATGTGATAAAGGGTTAGTAGGTTCAAATCCATACCTCTTCCAAAATAAAACTACAGCATACATGTGTGAGAATGTGTGCGTGCATAGGAGCTTATGGGGAATAAGCATAAGTAATCAATAGATATGGTGTTATTCAAAAACTTAGAAAGAAAAAAATATTCATTTGGTAGGATTTCCATGACTTTGTGTAAGTTTGATGTTTTCATCCTGATGTAAAATTATTTCAATTTATATAGACACAGCCCAATTAGATTAAGAGATGCATGAACTGGTCAATACTGTTAAATGAGGGAAGGTTTAATGAAGGAAATTAGCTTTATCTTGGATTTAAAGCTATAGTGATATAGCTTTATTTAAAGCTATAGTGATATAATTTGGAAGACAGAATGTGAGAAGAATTAACTGTTGTTAAAACCAGTGAGGTGGGAATATTACTTCAAGTGAAGCTGCTAGCTCTCATTGACTCAAATTTTTTTTAAGGAGTTGAAATTCCTTGCAATATATATACGTACTGTAATTTATATCATGGATCTGGATGATAAAAGCAGAATATAAAAATGCCCTCATAAGTGTGCAAATATTATAGATTAAGCTTAATTTCTTTATTGTGGATAAGTTCACACAAGTCAGTGAGCTTCCTGAGGGCAGGGATGAACAACAGGACAATTGCTCAAAGTACAGGCTTTAGAACCAGTCTCTCTGGCTTCAAGACGTGGTTGGACATTATTAGTTCTATGATCTAAGAAAAATGATTAAACATATTTGTTTTTATTTTTCTCATTCAGAATAAGGAGAAATAACAGTACCTACCTAATATAGACATCTTAAGAGATAATCGGAATACATATGTGAAGCACATAGTAAGCTCTATTCAACAATGTTTGAAATCCTACTATGTTTCAGGTGTATTTTAGCCACTTGGGTTACATATATGATTAAAAAAGACTTTTGATATAGTAGCTGTTAGGGCCCAGGGCAGGCCACCCCAAGATATCCTATGACAGCATATTATTTTGAATTAAGGTTATTTAAGAAACTGCCCAAGCAAGAAAAAATCCCTGACCTCTCTGTCCCGGTAAAAATGGAAGATAAATTCCCCATGTGGTAGATGCCCTGCCTGTTCCAGAGGGCTGAGAGAACATTATCACAAGAGTTAAAAGAAAATAGAGTTTTTTCTCGTATTAATCTAGTCTTGCATTAATTTTATTATTTTATTACTAGACCAGCTATAAGAACTAAAGAAGGGTTGAGGGAGGAGGGAATATACACCTACCTTACATAGGTGTATATTTTATCACATTTTAGCTAACACTATCATTATTTCCATTACTATCTTTGTTTTTATAAAACTTCGCACAATACCTGACTAGTAAGTGCTCAAGAAAAAAGTTGCTAAATGAATGTTCAACCAAAGTTGGGTTTAGGGCAGATAAACAGCGCATATTAGTGAACAGAATAAAGGAAAATATTACAAAAAGTTAAGAAATGCTAGGAAAGAGCCTGAATGCAGTGCAAAACAGAGTTCTTTTTTTTCTTTAATTTTTTTATTTTTCGATTACTGTTGACATTTAATATTATTTTAGTTTTAGGTGTACCGCATAGTGGTTAAACATTTATAAAATTTACAAAGCAATCCCCCAATTAGACTAGTACCCATCGAACTCTATACAGAGTTGTTACAGAACAGAGTTCTTGACTGTAAAATATACAGAAAAATCTGTTTGAATGGAAATGCTAGTGCAAACATGCAAATTCTACCTTTAAATCTTTCTTTATCTAATGGAAAAAAATCTAAAGGAAATTTTACATTTTCTATGAATAATTATAAAAATATGTTGTTTGTTTAGCTTTACTGGTCTTTGAAATTTATCCAGACTATTAAAGAATCAGGGGTAATAATCCAATTGGCTGCTAAAGTAACAAACAAGACATTGGTTTACTTTTCACTCAATCACAACTGCTAGAAATAGCTAAGTAGGTGAAACCCTTAAATTTAAAATATATTGTTATTAGTCATCTCAAAGCAGATATTTCAGGATATATTAAGGCATTATAGCTCATAGAATTAAGTATGTCTAATACTATTAGGTGCAAGGGAGAAGCACTGCTTAATGGATCAATTCCATTAGTGCAGGGGAAAAAAGCAAAAACAGCAAGTAGTTTCACTTTGAAAAGATAGCTAAAAAAGTCAGTTACCTGCCTACCGAAGTTCTCTTCCCCTCCTTAAATGCTGTTTCTGTTCTGTCAGCATTGTTGGTATATGTGGCTACTATACTGTGGAAAGTAATTATATTATATGGCAGATAAAACAAGGGGGTATGCATCAGATTATAAATAACTTAATTTTGAAAAGGAATTTTACATCTTAATCTGCTGGACTATCACTTTCACTTAGGCTCTGAAACCAAATTATGTTATTGTGTTCTGTGATATAATTTAATAACTCACCCATAAGGAAATGTCAGGTCGCATTTGCAACAATCCAGGGGCCATTAAGCCAGATGGAAGGTCATTCTGTTTGAGGATTGTAAATGAACCTGTCCAACAAAGTTTTGGTTAGGGACAGCCAAGGACTCATTATGTAGTCAATTTACCCAACTGCTTGCAAGAACCGTGCCAATGCCAAGGCTGTTCTGTCCTTTGAAGTTTGAAATGGATTTGAACACACAGGAATTTTTACTTTCATCAGACTAAAAAGAAAATTGCTCTTCCAAAGAGCAATCATTTCCATATATTGCTTAGAACAGAAGAATAAAAATTAAATGTGTTGTTGAAATGTATTATGATTTTTTGCTTTTTTCTTACTCGTTTTTAACTTTCCTTCTGAAAGCTGCCTTTCCTTGATAGTGAAAGACACACACACAAAACAAACACAATCTTATTCTCTCTCTCTCTCTTTTTCTCTCTCTATTTCTCTGTATTTCTCTTCCTCTGTCTCTGTTTCCTCTCTCTCTCTCTCTCCCTCTCAGACACACAAACATAAACCATTCAAACAATATATCGGGAACGTACAAAGAAATCTATGCTTCTAAAAGTAATATATATTCAGTTAAAATAATTACAATGTATTTCTTCATTTACCTTTTGAATTTCACCAGTAAAACATGAAGTAAACAACTTTCGATTATGTACTCTATGTTATTTAACGTGAATTCTCCAAAATGGATAGCTTATTACCAGTTTTTACTTATATTTTTAAAAAGGCATTTTAAAAAATCTGGATGCCTCTAATATTTAAATTATTTTTTAGCCCAAAAAATACAGAACTTGTTGTTCTATTAAAATATTATTTGATGACTAATATATTTTATTTTAGAAAATGAAGGATAACTAGCTAACATATTTATTCGTAATCCCCCATCTATGATAAATTTCAACATGCATGTGTATTAGATCTTTCAAAGCATATTTTACTGACTTGGTTATGTAAGCATGGGCTTACTGATCATATATAGAGTTGATCCTTATTATTTATGGATTCTGTATTTGTGAATTCACTTACCTGGTAAAATTTATTTGTAACTCTCAAATCAATACTGGTAGCGCTTTTGCAGTCATTGTGAACATGTGCAGAGTGAAAAAACATTTGACTCAGCCATTGTGCAAATATATATAATATATAATATAGTTATTTTTTAATTAATTTTTATTATAGTGACATTGGCTAACAAAATCCAGTGTTTCAGGTGTGCAATTTAACAGAAAGACATGTATATATGCCTTTCTATTTATATATATGCATGTGTGTGTACATATATATATAGCATTGTGTATTCACTGCCCATAGTTAGATTACTTTCTGTCACTATATATTTAACCCCTTAAAATTTTTTTTCTAAATTAATATTTGAAAATAGTATATTATGATTAAATTCTCACTCTTGCTCTTTTGGTTGTTTTTTTTTTGTAGATATTTTCTTTTTGCTTTGAATGTACTCTGCTTATAGGTTTTATTTTTAATCTATTTGTTTGAAATTTTGTACAGTGAGAGTATATCTCATATTTGTCATATTTGTCACATACAGTTCTTCCAGTTTCTACCTTTATTTTCTGATATTTATTGATTAATAACTTTTAAAGTTTTTATAAATTCAAATTTAACATTTTATTTTTCCTTATGAAGAGATAAGTCTCTTTGGCCATATTATGAAGTTGAAATTACTCTTCAATAATAGGTGAAAAGTAAAAAACAGAAAAAAGAAATAAGTGACCCAGAAATAACTACTATTCATAATTCAGCATGTGTCCTTGAATATATTTCCTAAGTGATATTTATGTTGAAATAATGTATCTACAATTTTATATGCTATTTTATTTATTTTTATTTTTATTTATTTATTTTTTCATATATGCTATTTCATATTATAACCCTTCTCCAGGTCTTTAAGGACTCTTTTGACCTCTTGTTTCCATCGTGAGGAGATGGTATAAATTATAAAGCAAATCATTTACAAAGTTCTGAATTAAAAATAAATCTATATATAAAACATATTTGAATATATCTTTGATACATATCAGGTTATTTGTTAAGATAAATATCCATGAATTAAATATTTTTGTCTCAATATAAAAATAATTTTTAATGATACAAATGGAGAAATGGAATTTTTTATACTGTCATCTTGCTGATTTTTAAGAACTAACAATATTCATGAATTAAAATTTCTAGACTTAGTTGGGTTTTTTTTTTGTTTGTTTTAAATTATCTTTTTCAAATAGAGTACACTCTCTATCCACTTGATTGTGAGTCTTTCAAGAATAAGAATTTTATCTTTCTTGTCCATCTTTATATTATTACCTTATGTACAGTGTATTAAAGATAACCAGAAAAATTTAATTCAATTTGGTTCTAATTTTATCCCAGATATCATCAAGTTGCAAATTCGGTGACATGAATTATTTTCCATAGCTCAGCTTGATTACCTCTTTATTTATCTTTTTGATAAACTAATAACTTTAAAATGTAAAGCAAGTAATCTAATAAATACTACATCTATCTTTCCCTCCACATACCTCATTCCCAAACTCTGCCTCTGGAATACTAATATTTTGAGTAGTTATTGTTCCTAACATTTTAAAATTATTGCTTAGGATTGTAGTTTTATGCAGTTAATAAGAAAAATCCCAGTCTTTCTTGGAATTCTATCACTTAAGCTTACATTTAGACTCTAGATGTGTACTTTTCAATATGGTAGACACTAGCCACATGTGGCTAGTAAGCTCTTAAAATGAAATTAATCCTCACTGAGATGTGCTGAAAGTCTAAAACACACACCTGTTTTTCTTTGTTTACTTTTTTGAAATAAGGCTACTAGAAAATTTAAAATTATACATGCAGTTCATATTATACTTCTATTCAGCAACACTGCTCTAGATGAACAAATGGCTTTTAATGAGTACCTCTTCTTCCTTACTAAGATTTTTATATTCATTTTTAGACCATTCAGCTTTGTCTAGATCAAATTAAATCATGGCTATAGACACAGCCTAAATGCTTATGCTGAGAACCTCTCTTCCCAGTTCTTTGAGTTTTGAATTAAAAAAATAAGTTGGGAGCAGATATAAAAAATTAAAAGCAAAGTGTATTATAATTGGACAAGCTAATTGATAAATTAAGTCTCTTTGTCCATACACACAACCTGAGCAGCACACTGGAAATCACGTGTTGAGTCCTGGTATCTTAGCAGAAAGTCCGGGCAAGGCCTGTCAGAAACAGTACTGGTGGCAGCTGCTGACTCTAGCAACATTCACTTATTTGTCAGAGCAGCAATAAAACCCTGGTTAACAATTTTCCCAGGAAGTTAGTGACAACTAGCACACGCTGTTGTTTACATTTTTGTGATTTAACATCTCACTTAAATTGCACAGGTGCACATAAATGTGTTCATTTGAACAAGATAATTCCACTGCCACTAACATTAGTAAGTAACTCAATATGAGAAACAAGCTTGTACTAAATTTATTACTTCTCTCTATGGCTAATGTATTTGAATAAAGCTACAGTGATTGGTAGTTACAGTTAATATCACATTTCAGCCTTGGGAGAAACAACAGCAGTGTAATGCTTCCTTAAGTGGTTTCCTTTTATTTTTTGTTTTATTAATTTTATTCATTCATTTTTCTCTCTACATATTCATCACTTTTTACACTAATGGCAATCCTAAATAGCTATAAGCAGTGGTTATGCATCTATTTACTTTTTCCCTTTTTTACAACATACAACAGAAGTCATATAATTTGTGTTTTAAAATCATGGGTAATGATATCCTTTCATATAAATATCAAACATTTTTTAATGAGAAAAGATTATGACATTGAATTTTGAATAGTCCTCTGGTGAAAACACATAAAAATTATTCAAGTATCTTTAACCTGATTCCTTTATCTTATGTCTATATATTAACATATAAAAATACTAGATAGTGACTTACTATAGCAGTGCAGTATTAAAAAAAAAAAAAAACACGATAAACAGTTGTTTCTAAGCTCCAAATTCATGAAGTATCAGTTTCTGAAGTACTAAAGTAAAATCATATATGGAAATTTTACCAATAGGGCAAGGTAGCAACTCAAGGTAAGGTAAAATATTAAAAATGAGAAAAAGAAGGAAGGAAGGAAAGATCATTAGATTGTTGGGATCACTATGTGTATTTATTGGCATCCATGATATTTTATACTCATGATATTCTATTATTCTCATTTGTATACAAGAAGAGTAAAAGCTAATGGAGTGAGGTAACTGGCCTATGTTTCCATGGTTAGCCGTGTAAACACTTGGCAACCAGGCATTCGAGTACTGCTCCTCTGCATTCTGTTGCCAAGGTGGCAATTTGATAAGTAGTCCTAAAACAAACAAGTATAGTTAAGGCAAATGGCTTAGAGAAGCAAGGTGACCCCACATGATAAAGTCACAC
>NW_011888934.1:3029948-3032779 GCF_000151845.1 Pteropus vampyrus | reverse complement strand
GTCCTCTGCTAAGAATGTCTATGTCCCCTTCTCCATTTTAAAAGCTCATCCTTAATTTTCCAGCCCAAATGTTTTCTCCTCTGAAATCTTCCATAAAGTCATATCTGTTATTTTTATCCTCTGTTCTCCTATAACTCTTTATCTAGACTTTTTCCATTTCAGATATTTCTATTAACTGTTTTATCTCTTTGCTTGTTTTTCCCACTGTACTATGGTTTTTTTCAAGAGAGGTATTATGGCTCATTTATTCTTATATGCCCTCATACCCTCGCAATGTGACAATATTTCAGTAGCTACTCAATGACTATTTGAATATAATCTAATAAATGAATAAATGAATTGATAGATTTATCAACTTAGTATGCCATAGGCTTCTGTCATAGGAAAGGGACCTATGACCTGACAGTAGGATATAACTATAAAAGCAAATGTATGATAAAAATTGCCTTTGCACATTAAACAAGACGTTGAGAATTGAGGCAATGTAGAAATAAAGTATACTTTGTTCAGTGAATCTGAGATCCATATGAGAAGTGGCATAGTGGAAAGCACAAGGAAACTTTGAAGTCAGATATCCCCAGGTTCAAATTCCGACTTCTTCAAATTCTAGTTCTGTGAATGTGGCATAGTCATTTAAAAATCTAGGTTCCTCATCTCAAGTTAAATATGAGGATAAAATGAGTTGAATATATATAAAGTGGTTAATACAAAGTAATTTCTCATCTGTTTCCTCAGTGATTATCTTCCAACTCTGAATTTTTTATTTTGGTCTTTGCTCTGAACATGAATAACAGCAGCAGCAGCAGCATTTGCAGTAGTTGTAGTAATAGTAGAAGTATTGCATTCTCCATTGAGATCTAAAGAGATCAACAATTAGTCTCATTATTTATCTCAAATATGGTAACGTTCATTTTGATTTAGATCACATTTTTGTATTTTTTGAAGTTTCTTTTGGGGATATTCCATATTTTTAAGATGGGACCTCTGAAAAGCTAAAACCCAGGAAGGCCAAGAGGGAAGTGGAGAGCAGATGCAGACAGTTATTTATATGCTTCTGGCTCCTACTTACAAGGGTGATACTCTAACCCCTCTAAAACTAATTGGCATTTGTGGTTTAAGCATCTCTGTTGACAGTGAGGATTGGCAGAAATGCTATTACACAATTGTTTGCTTTTGCTCTTGTATTGATTTTAGAAAGACATTTCCTTCTAGAGGTGAGGCTTCCTGAATGGATAATTACAACAGGAGATGCAAAAGAAGAGAGGTCATACTTTAAGGCATTTTATTAAAATTATTCCTCTGCAAAATAAAATAAAATGGGTTAAGTGAGTTAGCAACCTGTGCTTGTATACTAGCAAAAGGCAGATAGGTCAAGAGTAAAATAACAGGTAGCTCTTAAGTAAATAGAAATGTATTTCCTCAAGCAGTTCCCAGGGCTGAAGGACAAATGAGTTCATTCACTCAAATGGTACGATTATACTTTAAAGAATGTCTGTCCTCTGGTTGACATTCTTCTTTGAAAAATAAGCATTTCTGCCAGATGTTGATTTTCATTAAGAATTTAAATTACAGCTTGAAAAAATCAAACATATTTTGAACATACTTTTTATTTTCTTCAGGTGTCCTTATATCTCTCTTGATAACCTTGTCATAACACCATTTTGAAGCCAGAAATCTTAGAATAAATGTGGCTCTTTATGATCCATTGATTCAATTGTTTACCAAGACTGCTTGATTTCCCTTTGAATCATCTCTTAAATCTACTGCTATCTTCTACCTTTGGAGCCACCAGCAAAAATCAGGCATTCGGCACTTCTTATTTGGACTCTTGCAGTAGCCTCTGCTGCAATCACAGAATTGCCCCGATATCCTCTTTTCCTTTCTGTCTGCAATAGAAACTCTGAATTTTAGTGGAATTTATGACTTGCCAGGATAATAATTGCATTCTTAGCCTCTTTTACAGCTGAATGTGGCCATGTTGAGGCTAAATTCTGACCAAATTATGACCAAAAGGACATAATTAGAAGTGGTATGAACAAATTTTGTAGTGTCCTTAAAGGCGAGGGTAACATGATTTTTCTCTTTTTTTCGTTTTGTTTTGTTTTGTTTGTTTCTTCATTTCTGCTGTCTAGAATACATATGTGATAGATAGAAGTGGAACAATTATCTTGGACCATGACATAAATGCCCAGTGCTGAGGGTGGTAAAGCAACAATATAGAAAAGTCTAGATTCTTGTTAACTAAGGAACTGTTTTGATAATCTTAGACAGACAATGTTTAAACTTACTTTAAGTTACTGATATATGAGGTCTTCATTTGAATCTAAACCAAATCATAACAATCAGAGAGCCTCTTAACTATTTCCTTTGCCTTACTCTTACAGCTCTCTAAACTGTGCTTTCTGAAATATAAGTGTTAACATGTTATTCTTGTGTTTAACACCTTCATTTACAGAAAGTCCAAAATTACCAAAGACACCAAAGTCCATCATAATCTAGTTCCTTGCCTGTCTAGCATCCATTGCAGCACACTCATACAATGTCCTTTAGCCATTCTAAACTACTTGCCGCCTAAATATACCATGTTCTTTCTTCACTGCCATCTATTCTTAACTCTGAAGAGAAATGATCCTAATGAATTCTAATTCAGGTGTTGTCACTCTTTAGCTCAAACTCTTCAGTAGCCTCCCATTTCACTCAGAGTAAAACTCAAAGAACTTATATCAGCCTTTGAGACCTTACTTGACTTAGGGATCCATTACGGCTTCTCTAATTCTCTTGCTTATTCTGCTTTAGATGCTTTTGTCATCTTTATGTTTTTTCAACATGCA
>NW_011888934.1:3023215-3028113 GCF_000151845.1 Pteropus vampyrus | reverse complement strand
CTGCTTGCTCTCGGAAACTTGTAAATATTCAATTTAAGGGCTTTGCAAAAATTTATCAAATAAATAATATTGATATTATATAACAGCACCTTTCGAAAACAATCTCCGATTCTCTCATAAATGATATTTCCATTTAGTATGATATTTTTTGAAACTCAAGTAGGTTATTTTAATTTTGTTTTATTTCTTTCTGATCATTTTGTGTTAGAACATATCACATCCTATTTCTAAATTAATGCTTAACCTATAAAATTTATATTATAATTTTTGTCCCTTTGAGGAAAACTAAATAATGCTGTTTAGTTGAAAGTCCTGTCCTCTCCTAAACCCTTCTGTGAATTCTAAACGGTACCTCAGTTTCCAGTGATTTGTCATATTCGAGCCACTATAAAGCCCGCTACCGCTGTTGGACTCTTGTAGCATCAAGTCCTTGGTTATTTCACTCAGAATGTACTCTGTCCTTGGTAATGCTTGCAGACAAGAAGAATCCATTATCCACCATGGCCGACTTGCTCAATTTGAGCTGTTCTTATATGAATTCTGGTATATATTCCCTATGGTTTCCATCCAGGACCTATAATGTTTCACATTCTCCTAATCCACATGGTTACATGGCTGTTTCTTACTTGCCTGACCTGAACCCTCATCTCAGAATAATAACAGACTCCATTTAACTCCATGCCCAGTGAACTTCCTTAAGATCTCCTGACTCAACTCACCTAGAGAATCTGTATGACATTCTTCTTTCCTCAAATTGAATTATAAAATGGTCAATCCATTCTTTTCAAATCCATACTGCCTAAAAAGAGATTAAAATAAAATTTTTTCTTATGCATTTAGAAATAACTCCTGAATTACCTACCCCATATAATAACATTTCTTTCACACTAAAGGAAATGGTATATCTGAATGATCGGTTACTAAGCAAAACACCCTTGTAATTTAATATTAGAGCACAGAATGGTATGACAAAATAGACGTAGGTGTTTGAGACATAAAGGTTTAGCTTTAAATCCAGATGATGACTCCTATTACCTATGTGACTTTGTGAGTTATTTAACTTTTAGGAGTTCCCATTTCTAAAGTTAAAATGGGAATATAATTGTTTTATTGAAAAGCTGTGGCAAATATTGAAAGTCTTTTGGAGGACAGTGCCTGGTACAGAAAAGGAAGGAAGAATAAAAAAATCACAAAACTATTAATATAGTTATTATAGTCAAAACTCATAGAGGCTCCCCTTAGAGTTTATTCAAGGTAAGGCTATTACTGGATGGATATAGCAAAGGAGCTTCTTTAGCATAATGCTTTAAATCTCTATTATAGACACTCTCTGATAAACCATATGATTTTGACTCTATGGGTAAAATTAGAACACACATTATTTTATTTTAAATAAAAAGACCATGATTTTCACAATGAAAACTACTACTGTAATAGTTTTAAAATTTTTGGTAGTTTTAGAAAATAAAGTTTGCAAAAACAATACAAATTTTTCTGAAGTTTTCAGGTATAGGTTAGTGACAGAGCACAAAAGCAAATACATATATTACATGTGTGGAATATTTAAGACTAAGGATACACCAAACGCAAGCATCATTTTTCATTAAAACAGGGATCAATCATTAAATGAGAGCTCAGCATTCTACCATAAAGCTGTGGATAAAATATCAAATTCTTAAGGAATGAAACTCAGAATGACTCCATCCATTTAGAAATAGTGATAGTAATATCATCTGTTTATTGGGCTTCCTTTATATCTCAGACCTTGGGAAGTGTAAGTAAATTTCAGAGGTCTAACAAGTTGCTGATATATTGCTGAAACGTGATTACTCTTAATTATTGCACTCAAATAGCTCAAGTTAGAAAAGTGAACCAGCCAAACCTCGTGGGCAAGAAATAGGTTAAAATATTTGGGTAGATTACCAAGCCAGATCAAATTTCTTAATATTATTTATTTCATATAATCTCTACATTAGTTTTTTTTCTTCAAAGTTAGGTTTTATAATAGAAACTGAGCTGTTTTACCTTTATCCAGAAACAAATACAAAAACAAAATCATTTGCCCACCAGATCAAATTTTCTGAACTAAATTTATTTATGTCCAGTTTTCTCAAGTTGTGTGTGTGTGTGTGTGTGTGTGTGTGTGTTTATGTGTGTGTGCATACATGTACATTGCTTTGTTATGAAAGTATAAGTGGAGTGGTAGGATGGCAAGTCAGAAATCACACATCAAACATGCATTATTTCTAGAAAAACTGTTCAAAAAAATATAGACAAGTCCATAAGAAAAGGAACTACATATAAATACATAGTATAGAACGCATCAAGGAACAGAGCTAGACAAAACAAGACAAAATAGACACTACAGAGACAAGTGGGAAGAATTAGCAATGCCTTCCTTTTCTTTCTTTCTTTCTTTCCCTCATACTATTATTATTTTTTTGTTCAAATTCACCATTATTTCAAGACACAAATGGTATTTTCACATTTGTTTTTTTATTTTTTTGCATTGAAATAGCACACATCTCTTGAATATCTTTTATATTATTATTTTTTAATTGTTTATTTGAGTAACATTGGTTAATACAATTATATAATTTTCAGGTATACATTATCATTTGACATCTGTATATTCTATTGTGTGTTTACCACTCAAAATCGGGTTTCCTTCAGCTACCATATAATTGATTCCCTTTACCCACTTCACCCTCCCCTTCCCCTCCTATATTTGACCCCATCACACCATCAACCTCTCCCCTCCTCTCCCACTCCCTACCCTCTGGTAACCACTAGTCTATAGTCCATGTCCATGAGTCTCTGTTTGTCCTGTTCATGTGTTGCTTTCAGGTTTATATCCCACATATAAGTGATATCATGTGATTTTCAACTGTTTCTATCAGACTTACTTCGCTTAGCATGATTATCTTGAGGTCCATCCATGTCGTCGCAAATGGCAGTATTTTATCTCTTCTTATGGCTGAGTAATATTCCATTGTATATATATGTACCACAGTTTCTTTAGCCTATCATCCATCGTAGGACACTTCGGTTGCTTCCATGTCCTGGCCACTGTGGATAATGCTGCTATGAACATCGGTGTGTAAATATCTTTTTGGATATGGGTTTTCAAGTCTTTGGGATAAATACCCAGTAGAGGGCTTGCTGGATCATAGGGTAGATCAATTCTTAGTTTTTTGAGGAAGCTCCATGCTGTTTTCCATAGTGGCTGTACCATTTTTGCAGTCCCACCAGCAGTGTATGAGGGTTCCTTTTACTTCGCATTCTCTCTAGCATGTTATTACTTGTCCTGTTGATTATAGCTATTCTAACAGGTGTGAGTTGGTATCTCATTGTGATTTTGATTTGCGTTTCCCTAATGGCTAGTGATGTTGAGCATCTTTTCATATATATGTTGGTCTTTTGTATGTCCTCTAGGGAGAAGTGTTTGTTCAGGACCTCTGCCTATTTTCGATTGGATCATTTGTTTTTTTGTTGTTATTGAGTTGTATGAGTTCTTTGTATATTTTGGATATTAAGCGCTCATCAGAGGCATTGCTTGCAAATATATATTCCTATTCAGATGGTTATCTCTTTACCTTGTTGATGGTTTCTTTTGCTGAGCAGAAGCTTTTTAGTTTGATGTAGTCCCATTCATTTATTTTAGCTTTCACTTCCCTTGCTTTTGAGGTCAAATTCATAAAATCTTCTTTGAGTTTAGTTCCTATGTGTTCTTCTATGCATTTTATTGCTTCAGGTCTTATATTCAGGTCCTTAATCCATTTTGAGTTAATTTTGGTGTGTGGTGATAGACAACAGTCTAGTTTCATTCTTTTGTGGGTGGCTTTCCAGTTTTCCCAGCACCATTTATTGAAGAGGCTTTCCTTTCTCCACTGTATGTTTTTGGCTTTTTTATCGAAGGTTATCTGCCCTTATAAACATGGGTTTATTTTCGGACTCTCAATTCTGTTCCACTGGTTCGTGTATCTGTTTCGCTGCCAATACCATGCCATTTTGATTACTGTCACTTTGTAGTATAATTTGAAGTTGAGCAGAGTGATGCCTCCAACCTAGTTCTTTTTTCTCAGGATGGCTTTGGCAATTTGGGGTCTTTTGTGCTTCCATACAAATCTAACCATTTTTTGTTCTATTTCTTTAAAAAATGCTGATGGGATTTTAATAAGGATTGCATTGAATTTGTATAATGCTTTAATTTAGCTAATATGGTCATTTTAACTATGTTGATTCTTCCAATCCAAGAACACGGAATATCTTTCCATTTCTATGTTTCTACTTCGATTACTTATAATAGTGTCTTATAGTTTTCATTATATAGATCCACCACATGTTTTGTTAAATTTATTTCTAGGTATTTTATTTTTTTGTTGTAATTGTAAAATGAATTATTTTTCTCCTTCTTTTTCTGACACTTCATTATTAGAGTATAGGAATGCTATGGATTTTTAACATTGATTTTTTATCCAGAAACTTTACTGTATATGTTCTAGTAGTGTTCTTGTGGAGTCTTTAGGGTTTTCTATATAGAGAATCATGTCATTTACAAATAGTGACAGTTTGACTTCTTTGTTTCCTATTTGGATGTCTTTTATATCTTTCTCTTGTCTGATTGCATTTGCTAGGCCCTCCAATGTTATATTGAATTACAGTGGCAATAGTGGACAGACTTGCCTTGTTCTTGATTTTAGAGGGAAAGTTTTTAGTTTTTTGCCATTAAGTATAATGTTGGGCTTGTCATATATGGCCTTTATTATGTGAAAGTATTTTTCTTCTATACTGATTTTGTTAAGTGTTTTGATCATAAGTGGATGCTGTATCCTGTAGAAGGCTTTTTCTGCATCTATTGATATGATCATATGATTCTTATTTTTTAATTTGTTTAT
>NW_011888934.1:3021636-3022025 GCF_000151845.1 Pteropus vampyrus | reverse complement strand
GAAAGTTTTTAGTTTTTTGCCATTAAGTATAATGTTGGGCTTGTCATATATGGCCTTTATTATGTGAAAGTATTTTTCTTCTATACTGATTTTGTTAAGTGTTTTGATCATAAGTGGATGCTGTATCCTGTAGAAGGCTTTTTCTGCATCTATTGATATGATCATATGATTCTTATTTTTTAATTTGTTTATGTGATGTATTACATTAATGGATTTGTGTATGTTGAACCATCCCTGTGCCTCTGGGATGAAGCCCCCTTGATCATGGTATATAATCTTTTTAATATGTCGCTGTATTCGGTTCACTATTATCTTATTTAGGATTTTTGCATCTGTGTTCATGAGAGATATTGGTCTGTAGTTTTCTTTTTTTCTGTTATCCTTACCAG
>NW_011888934.1:3011230-3020216 GCF_000151845.1 Pteropus vampyrus | reverse complement strand
AAAGTTTTGATAAGTTGTACTATCATTATCATTTGTTTCATTGTATCTCTTCATCTCTCTTTTTATTGCTTCTCTGACCCAGTAATTCTTCAGTAGCATGTTGTTTAATATCCATGTATTTGTGGTTCTTCCTGCTTTCTTTTTGCAGTTGTTCTCCAGTTTCAAAGCAATATGATCAGAGAATATGATTGGCATGATTTCAACCCTCTTATATTTGTTGAGGCTATCTCTGTGTCCCAGTATGTGGTCAATTCTTGAGAATGTCCCATGGGCACTAGAGAAGAATATATAAGCAGTTGTTTTGTGATGGAAGGCTCTTAAAATATCAATTATGTCCATTTAGTTTAATGTGTCATTTAAGGATGTTATATTCTTATTGATTTTCTGTTTGGATGATATGTCCATATCTGACAGTGGAGTATTTAGGTCCCCTACTATGATAGCGTTTTGGTCTGTTCCTCCCTTTAGTTCTGTTAGTAATCGCTTTATATATTTCGGGACTCCCTGATTGGAAGCATATATATTAATAAATGTTATGTCTTCTTGGTACATGATTCCCTTTATCATTATGAAGTGTCTCTCAGTATCTTTCTTTCCCTTTTTTATTTTGAAGTCTATTTCATCTGATATTAATACCGCTACTCTTGCATTTCTCTGAATATCATTTGCTCGAAATATCATTTTCCACCCTTCACTGTGAATCTATATTTGTCTTTGGAGCTGAGATGTATCTCCTGGAGGCAGCATATGGTTGTGTTTTGTTTTTGATCCATTCTGCAACTCTGTACCTTTTTATTGGTGAATTCGATCCATTTACATTTAGGGTGATTATTGAAATATGAGGTCTTCTTATAGCCATTTTATATTTTGCTTTCTGGTAGCTCAGTGTTTCCATTGCTTCCATGTCTTTGTGTTTCTATTTTCTTTATTTTGGTTGGCTTTTGTTGGTTTTGCCTCTGGTTCTTCTTGTTTTATGTTATATACTTCAGTTCTGAATCTTTGGTGTGTGGTTACCATTATGAATACGGAAAGGATAGTTATTATATATATATAGTCGTCCATTTACTTTTGTGTGTACCTTATCTGCATTTCTCTTTGCGAGTTTGGATCTTTGAATTCTCCCTTTTTCAGTCATTGTTATCTCAATTTGTCCCTATGTATGCTGAACGATTATTACTATCTTGCTATAGCAATTCACTTCTTATTATTTAAGCCTATAATACCCTGTTCTTAGTAAGGACTGCACTCCTCTGCTTCTATTTGCCTGATAGTCACTTTGCTCCTAATTATTGTTTTTGTTTGTTTGTTTGTTTTGTTTTGTTTTGTCATTTTGTTTTAGGTGAGCTGATCCCTTTCAGTATTTCCTGTAGTGTAGGCCTCGTAATGGAGAATTCCCTCAATTTTTGTATGTCTGGAAAGGTCTTAATTTCTCCTTCATATCCAAAGGAGAGCTTAGCTGGATACATTATTCTAGGCTGGTAGTTCTTTTCACTTAATGGTTTAAATATTTGATTCCATTACATTCTGGCTTGTAAAGTTTGCGCTGAGAAGTCTGATGATAATCTAATGGCTTTTCTCTCATAAGTTATTGTTTTCTTGTCCCTGGCTTCCCTGAGAATTCTATGTTTGTTATTGATTTTTGATAATTTTAATACAATATGTCTTGGTGAAGGCTTTTTTGGGTTGAGGTAATTGGGTGTTCTGTTGACTTCTTGAATTCTAAACCCTAGCTCATTCCTTAGATTTGGGAAATTCTCATTCACTATTTGTTTGAAAATGCTTTCTAGCCTTTCTCCTTTTCCTCACCTTTGATAATGCCCATTATTCTTATGTTTCCTCTCCTGATGGTATTAGCTATTTCTTGTTTTTCTCTTTCATTATTTTTTATTCTTTGGTTTTTCTCTTCTTCTTTGTGATTTATTTCTAGATTTCTGTCTTCGATATCACTGATCCTTTTCTCCATTTGGTCGACTCTATTTCCCAAACTTGTTATTTCATTTTTCAACTCTTGCAATGTGTTCTTCATTTCCAGAAGATCTATTGTGTTCTTTTTGAGGGTTTCAATCTCCTTGCTCTGCTCATTTAGTTATTTTTTCAATATCTGAAATCGTTGATATGACTAGTTTCAGAACTCACTGAGTTTTTTTAGAAGTACCATCCTGAATTCTCTGTAATTTAAGTTGCATATTTCTATGTCTGTAATCTTACTTTCTGAAGATTTTTTTTTTTCTTTCTGAGATGACTTGTCACCTTGGTTGTTCATGGTGTTTAATGAACTATTTCTTCTCTTGGGCATTAATAGAAATGTTGTCTGCTTTTTTTTTTCTAGAAAGGAGATTTATTATATAAAAGTCTCTTTTAAGCCTGTGCAAAAGGCGCTTTTTTTTTTTTATTTCCAATAGGTGGTGTCTTAGCTTCTTGGATATCTGCATTATATAAAGCTTTAAAAATGGCTTTTTATTTTCTGATAGATATTTAATCACACTCGCTACCCTCAGTTTCAGTCCCTGTTAGTATTAGCAACAGTTTCAGTGGCGTTTGCTCAGATTCCCCTGGGGCATCGTGGTGTTTGGTCTTGGAGGGTATGCGGGGAGGAGCCCTCTGGGTTGGGGGTTGGGGGCTGCCACTCAGCCTCGATTTTGCAACCGGGGTTGATAAAAATCAACTGTTGTTTCCCTGCTGTCTGCTTCTCTGCTTTCTGCCTTGATGACTGGGCCCTGCTGCTGGCTACGTGGAACTCACAAACTTTCCCAGGCAGGGCTGTTCAGAGAAGTTGCTGCACCTTCTCTCTTTCCCCTCCTCCTTCTACAGTGATCTCCAGCAGTAACTGAGAGAGGTACCTTCTTTGTTTCTCACAGGCCATTGCCTAACACCCGGGTTTCTGACATGTGGTTCCTATATGCATATCTCATGCTTAGACATGCTGATGTGCTGTTTGGGTGTTATTTGTTGTGTTTTAGATGTTCAACTTATTTTTGTCTCAAAGAGAGAGATCCAGGGACCTCTCTCACTCTGTCAAGTTTCCTTTCTGGTCCAGAGTAAATTTTTTAAAATAGGTTTTTCCAAGTTCTTTTTATTAGTATGTCCTTATGAAGCTAATTTATCCCAGAGCTTCTGCATGGGATCAGAGTGAAGCCAATCTTCCTCTTTTATATATATTTTTTAACTTCCTGGAATCAAAACCAAGTGTTGACATTCACAGCCAGAAGTGATCCAAGTACTATATTAGCATCTATTTATTAAAGATGATCTTTCATGTACAGTACAACTAGGACATTTAGCCTAATTTACTATACTAACATTTCCAACTTGGCTCTGAGTAGGGAGTTGTGCCAACAGCACTGTGTCTTATGGTGAAATAGTGCATGATCAGTATCTATTAATAGGATTTTAGAAGTCACTAAAGAGCACAGAGAAAAGATTTTACCTTCTTGAAGCAGAAATATTGCTGAGTTCTGGAAATCTGTACAACACATTAGGTGGAATAGCTTTCCTCTTTTAAAAATTGTGGTTAAAAATGTGTAATGGAATACTGTCAGTAATTTAAATGGAGTGTACCTCTTTCTTTCAGACATTAATGGTATTTGTTAAACTTTGTAATTACTATGCAAATGAGTGCTGTACTTAACAAATGGCAGTGCCAAGAGTACAACAGAGAAAAATAGTTTGAAATTCAAACTAATACAAAATAACCTTCAAGTCTCATAGAACTCAAATATTGTATTTTTTATTACTTTGAATGCAGCATTTGGGTGAAAGCAATGAGGACTTGTCTTTGTTCTTAATACTTAGATAGCAAAAGGCTTAGAGCCAGAGATTTGAAAGCTTCTGAGACATATTAGCTCCCTGATCTTCACAACAGGTGGCTGGTATTTTTATCTGTCTTTTAGAGATGAAGAAACCGAGTCCCAGAGATGCTTAACTCATTTGCTCAGGGTCACTTAACAGAGCCAGTGACAGGAAAGGATCTGAATACTCCCCAACTCAAGGCTGCTGTGAGAATGCCCAGACAGCAAGCACTTGAAAGGATCTAAATTTATGGCTCAAATTATGATTTCAGAATATTAAACACGGACAAAACCAGTGAAATCTAGTTTCATTTCATGCCAGGTAAATATTTTAGAAGAAAATGACCAAGTTTGGTTAGCCTCTGATGGGGAAATATCTGTGAGCTACTGAGCATCCTCTACATAAAGAAATCAAATGCTATAAAAAAAGTAAGTGAATAGATTTTACACGGTTTTCTATCTCTGGTATCCAGTGGACAGATACTCAAAAATATTTTTTGGATGAAGGGATGAATACATGCTTGACCTTCTGTCATTTAAGTAACTTTCCATTAACATTGCTTCCTTTTCCATTTTAGTCACTTTTCCTGCCTTCACTACCCAGGTCTGCAAAATGAACAAGTGAACAACGAAAACAGTTTTATCTTCCTATGTTAATTTCTTTTCCTGTACTCTTTTCCTACCCTTGAACCTGAATCAATATGATTCTTTTTTTTACAGCTCATCTGTTTAGAACTTAGATTTCTACTTGAGATCATAGTAAAAAGTAGGAGGATCTAAGGACCTGGTCCGTTGATGGTAATGTGTTCTCTTCTTTAGGTGATATTCTATATTTTAACAGGAAACTTAATAATTTTTAAGCCAAAAGAAAAGAAAATCAGATATACAGTTGATTTTATCAAAGATCGAGCTGGTAATGACGGCATTTTTGATAATTGATAATAGGCGGTGACAGTCTATCTCCAATGATTGAAGCTGAGAATATCAGATATTTAGTATCCAAGCACTTCTTGTGACTTGAGTGTGGGAATTTGACATGGTCTCAATTAGTCAGACACTCATGACCCCATTTTGAGTTTGAATTAGGAAATGTCAGACAAAGAAACAGAGGCAATGAAGAATCCACATTTGTAGAAGGCTGCCGTGGAAGAGGCAACTGAGTTTCCAGGGCAGCTGTGGCCATGGGCAAAGGCAATGTCTGGTTTCTAGTACCTAGTGCCTGTGGCGATAGTGGAGGTTCATCCTGTGGCATCCAATGGTTAATGGTGGCAGCAATGATGTGTTTACAGGACTAGTTCTGTGGCATGATTGTGACTATGGTCTTAGGAGCTGTTCTCATTCCTCTTGTTTTTCCATGTCTCAATTTGTGGCCTTGCTAGTGATTCTTCTAGTTATCTAATATTATTTAAAATAAATGTAATTGATCAGGGTCAGTTTCTGTTGCTTACAACTAAGAACCCATACACCATATCAAGGCCAGCAAAGGAAGTGATCTCTAGGCAATATTTTTGTGCTTGAGATATTCTGGGGGAATGTAAGGAATATTGGTACATTTGAAAAAAAAAAAAAAAAACTAGATCTCTCTTTGAGAATCTTGGCTCTACCAACTTACCAGTATCATGATCTTGTTTGGAAACTTACTAAACTTTAGTTTTCTCAAAAGTACAAATTGTAATAACACTATCTATTGTGAGGGCCATTTTATAAAGACAAAAAAAAAAAAAATTGTGTAATGTGGTCCAGAACTATACCTGGCATAAGTTAGCCACTAAAGAGTTTTTTAATCCTGACCACTTCACCATATATGTAAATTGCCTATACTCTCCCACCTCATCAGAGTGGTGTGACTGTGATAGCAAGAGATATTAAGACAAAATAAATATCCAGAAATTGAAATAAAAATTAACTGCATTTTCTTTCACGAAGGCAAATAGAAACTCAGACTAAATAAGAAACATTGAGTTACAGGCTAAACTTATTACAAACATTTATTGCTCACACATGCTCTAAGACATTGTATCTCACAATAAAATATCCAGAGAGGAGGTCTTACACATGATATGATTTTCTTTACCTCAGGAATGCTGTTCTAATTGTTTAAAGAAGCAAAATGGGATGTCAGCTTTTGCTAGTTCTATTAGGAAAGCTTGTATTCTTAAAGGGTATTTAATTGACAAATGGCAGCAGCTAATATAAAAGCCCTGGACTATTGAGTCATTTCATTATTGCTCTAATGGCAGGATTGTGCTCTCTTGATGTGGAGGAAAAAGGTTTTGTTTTGTTTGTTTTGCTATATTTTCTGCATAACCCTGGTTATACTGTTTTCCAAGGCTGAATGGAGTTGTAGAAGGCTCAAACAATCTAGAAAGACCGTGTCCCATTGGAAAAGTCATTAACACTTTCAGGGCCCCATTCTACTCACTACTAATATGGAGATTATGTTTTCTCTCTCAGGTTGTTGTGAGAATTAAATAAGATCATGCATACAAAGTTCTGATTACAACATCTGGTTCACTCTTTTTAAAATAGCTGCATTCACAGAGATGTTCCCTCCACTTTCAATCCAATGAGATGCATATTCATAGTGAATTGGGTCACATTTTCTCTGAACCACAGGTTTCTGCAGAGATGTGGGTTTGTCAAATCCACCAGCTGTCTTCACATCTTTCTATTCTCATGAGGTTTCTGCATTTTCCCTGCACTTTTATTGTCTCCCCAGAGGCAGGCTCCCTTAGGAATGAATCAGAGTGTAGACGAATGCTCCATTAATTTTCTTGTTGGTATTTTATAGCCAGTGGTGTAGATGACCCAAGGGCAGCTAGAAAAGGAGACAGTCAGACAGAGCTTGAAGGCTCCTGTAGACTTCTTTCACTATCAGAACACTGGGAATGATAAACTTTTAAACAGTCCCATGAGTTATAGAGAAAGTTTCCAGGGAAGAGATAGTAGTATTGGGAATAGAAAAGAGGAAAAACTGGACAGCAAGAACAAAAATATTGGCAGCATCCCAGCATATTCCCACACAAGTCTTTATTTCTTTTCTTTGAAAATCTTAATTTAAATATTTTTTAAAAAATTTAAAGACTATATAGTATTATAGGATGTTTCAGAAGTGCGATAGACAAAAAAAAACAAAAAAACAAATAAATCACTCAGATCTCAACTAAAGATATTATTTTTAATTTTTCATATCCCTTCCAATATTTATCCATAGGGAAAACATGATTCAGATATTAATAAAAAAGGGTACTTTTTTACTTCATGTAATAATCTATAATTTTCAATGGTTCCATATAGATTTAATTATCATTACTTTTAATAAAAGTTCATAATTAAACATTTTTATCATTTATATAATCAAATGTCAATAGCTGGACAATTTTATTATCGTCTATAATAATTTGATCTATTTCTATAATAGATAATGTATGAAAGAACATCTTTGTTCTTTGACCATGGTATGTTCTATCTTTCAGATAATTCTTTAAGATAAATTCTTCAGAATGGTATTAGTCAAACTAAGAGTAGGTATGTTTTTAATCTATATTGAAAATGACACGAAGAGATTTTATTAATTTCCTATATGTTTATGTTTCTTTTAAAATAAAGAGAAATTTTACAAGTTCTAAAGTACTATTGGAAGAGAAAAGCATAGTAAGTATATATCTGCCTTGTACAAATGGAGAGACTCAAACACAAAATATTTAAGTGATTTGCTTGAAGTGATACCTCCGAGCCATTCAGATTAATGTTCCAGGACCAAAGCCAAACTTCCATTAGTTTCAGATCACTTTATTAGCCTTGACCCAAAAGACAACTTTGCAAACAACTTAATTCCACTGCTCACAAGTCATCCAGAGGATGATCAGTGAAGTACCATCATGCATTGCGAAAATACCATGCATAAAGTGTTGCTCATTTTGGAAATACGCTTAATCTATCTTTGTGACAGGAAAACAACAATTTCTTCTTGGCTTCACAAAATACAAACTAACAAAGCTTAGAAAAACTAAAGATGACTGCCATTTAGCAAGCCACATCTGGTTAGCCAATTCATATTTGTTTCTATGTCAAAGTAACCTTTTTCTTCTTGTCAATGCATTAACTTAAATTTGCAGAATGAGAAAAGCAATTTATGAATTAAGAAGAAAATATGTTTTTATTTGGCATGGTCCCAATTTGATCAATATCACTGAGATCACTTGAAATGCAATTGTTTCGGTCAATAGCTTGTTTCCTATTCTCTGACAGAGACATACAAATTATTACTGATTGTAGTTCTTTGTGATCTGTAGCAACTCTCCAATGCTGCCTATGATTCAGTACTTTTTTTTCCCTAAAACTTGTTGCTGCAGAATTTTCAATAAGAGAGAGGCACTTATCATTATGATTACAGGGCAACAATTTACAGAACTTTCTGTATTACACAAATACACTACTGCCTCAGAAAGGTAGAACCTTCCTACTGTGCATGATGGGTGCCTGTAAAACCTTGTAATTTATTGTACTTTCAAATTTTGGTGATTTATTATTAGTTTGTAGGTAAAGTCTCAGTCAACTCTTTGAGTATTAAATTTTGTTTGATTTAGGCTTCTAAGATAGCAGCAATTATCTAAAAATGTAGATAATTTTTACATTAGAATAACAGAAAATTTACCCTATAAGAAAGAAAAACTGTTCCTGACTCATTAATTTACATATACATTTATATATTTTTTCATTTTTCAAACATTTACTAAGCATTGACTACATACCAGACTCTGCATTACAAGCTCAGCTGTAAAGATGAATAAAACAGCCTTTCTTCAGAGAAGTTGCAAAATGAAGTAAACAGACAAATCAATAAAGGATTAAAGTTCACTGCAGGATATAAAATGCCAGAGGATGCAAAAGGACCCCAGATAAGAGATAAAGAGGTAAAGAGATAGGAGAAGGGGACAGAAAAACACTTTGCTAGGTTTAAATGCAAATTGTGCTTATTTCTTTTCCAATTATTATATATTTGCATGCTCATAACACATTTACAATATAAATATATTACCTCTCATTTTGTAGGTTAAGAAACCATGATTGGGATACACAGAGACTTGCCAAAATTCACAAAGAGAATCAAGTACAAGAGCTGGCACTGGAAACAAATTCTAAGTTCAAATCTCGTTTCTTTTGTATCATGTTGCTCAATATAGAATTATTTCTTT
>NW_011888934.1:3004013-3010605 GCF_000151845.1 Pteropus vampyrus | reverse complement strand
TCATTATGAAGCAACTACCATATGCCGAGGATTGGGCCTTATTCAACTCTATATACCAATCGCCTATCACAACATGTGGCATTTAAATATTATGGTTGCCATTAGTGCTGTTCAGTAATATTTGGTTTCTTGTCTCCTTCCAGGTGTAGAGTAAGCATATATCAAATGCTTACTCCTCAAAAAGACAAATAGAAAAGCTTAGTGATAAAACAAAGCAAAGTTACTTTGACTAGCTGCAATAGGACACTACTGTTCTGAGAGAATCTTACAATTGTGTCTGAAGAGGGATGTCAGTAGAGAATATTTGCAGGTTTTTAAGGCATGAGCTGAGTGATTTTTAAAGTGTGCCTCGCAAAATAGGGCTTAGTGGAGATCAGGGGGAGTTTATGACATCGTAGCTTTGGGTTGCTGGACAGAACAAAGTGAAAATTGAGAAGCCAGTGTTGATAGTCTGATGTAAGTTTCTTTATTTGATTAGCACTCATATCTTTCTCAATGACAAGTATTTTCTGGAATAAGTAACAAAACGATTTTTGCTCATCTTACAAATTGTTTAACTTAGAGACAGAAAAACATGCCTAAACATGGATAGAGAGTTAAGCTTATTGTGTTTCTCATACTGCACTTAAAACACACATCACGTGCCCTGTGTTGACCAATGAACATGTGTCACGGTGACATGTCACTGCTGGGTAGAGTGCATGCCTCAACACACTCTCTTTCCATTCTACCAGTGTCTGGAATGGTGTAGCTAGTGGCTGGTTCATCAGCGTGAATCCCAAAGGGAAGGTGACAAGGTAATGAACAGAGGTCCTAGTCATCCTGTTACCAACATGTAACTTGTGTAGGAAATAAACTTATTTTGTTAGAGTTAATAAGATAGGTTTTGTTCCTGCAATAAGATCTAGTCTATTTTGAACAAAACAGATACTAGGTATATGTTTGGTAAATATATAATATATAAATGAATGAATGAGTGACTAATTCATCAATGCATTAAGCATAAACTTGTCTCAATTTTCCATTTAGATCTCATACAAGTGTGTTCTATTTTAATAAAATGACATATGGAAATCTGAACTTTAAAAAATAAATAAGGCCATATTTATTTACAATACAAAATATCCCTCCTGCTTGAATTCATTAAAAATAATAAGTCCTTGACTTTCATTTCACATGTTTATGACATAAGACAAAGCACAATATATCTGGATTTAGCTACTCTCTTATCTTCTTCAAGAATACTCTGCAAATCTCTTAATATAATTAATATAATTTTTCTTGTTTACAAGATGGTATTTTAAAACCAAATATCTTTATGTAGCAACTTTTGGCGCTATGTAGAATATCGTGTTTTCTAGTGAAATTCCATAGGTAGACTTTCATTCACTGATGATTATGTTCAGAATAATGAAAACTTTTATCTCTCCTCTTCTGGAAAAGCAATCCTAACATTTATATGACATTAAATATTATGGAAATTACTACCATAATTATGTATCTTCTTAATGTCTGTATAATTCTAGAATGAATTAATAGTAATAGTGTAGTTGAAGATTGAGTGAAAAATTCTGCACATTATTCTTGTCTCTGACAGCATATTCTTTAGTTATTCATAACATAACTAGTACAATAGTTTTTCATCTATAATTGTTTGCTGAATAGCTAGGCACACCTCATAATGAAAAGGAAAAATGAAAAGAAAAGAAAAGGTAGAGAAAAAGGAAATTTTTCAGTATCATCACATATTGTTCTTGGTACGTACCACATTTAGGAGTCTTGTGGGCCAACATCACTGTAAAAGAATGAGATCACATGGACTCATTTCTTTACGGTTCTTCATTTCTGGCTTTCAAAAGTTATGACTCCTACATGAGTTTAATTCTTCATGAGAAATAGTTATCTAGTAGACCAAAGAATGAATCTATTATACAACATAGTTCATTATGCAACTCTGTCCTTTACCACATCTCCATACATAGTTCATTATGCCACTCTGTCCTTTGCCAAATCTCACAAATTGCACATTTTCATTCAAATATTTTACTGTAGTAGTAAAGACAGTTGTTAACCTTGAAAGAAGTAGAGGCTGTACATTTATTGCACACAAAATATGAGTTGCAGATTTTATTGCAGACAAAATAAACCATACAAAAATAAAGACTTCTTGTAATAGTAACACAGTCATGCTATGCATTCTTCTTGCATTAAAACCTTAAGCATCTGTAAGAAATTTGCCACATGTGAAATGTGGACTTGGTAAGTTTTCTCTGAAGAGCTTACCTTTTACAGTGCCTTCACATCAACATTTAAGTACACCACATTAACTGCATAAGATGTTATAATCCACTTCTTTCCTTACAGTTTGTTTTGAATTATAAATAAGATAAAACCTATTTTGAGGTATATGAAGTCATGTAATCATATAACACTACTGACCTACTTTTTTCACATATTTTATTGATTTTGATTAAAATTAAAAGATTAAAACTGGGAAGTTAACTCACTTATTCAGCATGAGTTTAGAGGTAAGCTTACAGATCCAGAGAAAGAATTACTTGAAAATTCTCAAAGTAAGGTTTTGTTATTTTAATACTCCAGCGTGTTAGTTTTAATTAAAAATAATTTTGAGAAACTTTAGCTTTCTCTGTATTCCTGGTAAGGCAACTTCTTCTGATCTAGTTATGGTCTTTATTCCAAATACTATATCAATCTTGATATAAACTTTCTAGTTAATTGTTTGCCAAATACTCAGTTACTTTGCATAAAGTCTTCACTAATAAAATTATTTACCATGTCTCTCTATGCTATGGTAGTCACTATCTGGCCTGAAACTGGAAACATGGTCTCTCATACTTAGGAAGTCTTTTGTTTTGTTTTGTTTTTTTTGTTTTGTTTTGTTTTATTTTGTTCTGTTTTTGGCCTGGTGGTCCCAAAGAGAGAGCTCAGATGGTCTCATAGTCCAACTTGAGCCCAAAAATCAGGAGGTAGAATGTTGTCTTCTTCCAGAGAACTACAAATAAGGCTTATCTTCCTTTACTGAGCTTTGACCAGGTTTAAGCACTGCATTTGCTCAGAAGTTAGACAAGTATATCTGAGAGGCAGAAAGACTGAAGTTTGTGACTATCTGATAAATTTATTCTGTTCTATCCCATTGTATGGTGATGATGGTGACAAGGGTGATGATGAAGACTGTATAAGGCCTGCTGCAGGGTTCCGGGTAGGTGGACCAGGTGACCTCCATACCTCTTTTTCTTTAATAATTGGCCTTTTCTCTTGTAGTAGTTTTCAGACCACCAAGAGAGTGATGTGGGCATGCATTCTTGACAACTGAAAGTGTAACCATATTTGTGAGTAGAAAAATAAATTAGGAGACAGAAATTAAATCTTATGTCAAGGTTTGCTCCCTCAATAAAATTGCTTCTTAGAGAGACCGAATTATCTTATAAGACTGAACAAAGTATGGTGGGAGTTATGATTCTATCTCATTCTTCATTAATGATCCATGCCTCATTAAATAAAAACAGTAGCAGAATGGTCCTGAAAAATCAGGATTTTAGACAAGAGAACAGAGAAGGTAAAAAGGTGACACCTCTGTATTTTAACTAGCATTTTGAATTCAAATAAATAAATAAAACCTAGAGAAGGATCGATCGGATATAATTTTCAGGGTCATGAGTGTGGTTTTTCTTACTTGGTCTTGTTATCTTGATTCCTTGGGTTCTCTCTCTCTTTTTCTCTCTCTTTCTCTCTTTCTCTCTCATCTGTCATCTATCCTTCCAATCTCAGATACAGTATTTTTTCTTTTTTCATAAATGATGGACTTTGTTTATCGTGACCATTACTACTACGTTCCCCTTTGAATTTGGGACTAGAACACTCAAGAATACTAGTGGGGGGCGTGGAGAGAGACAGAGACAGAGACAGAGACAGACAGACAGAGAGAGAGAGAGGGTGCACATGAGTGCAAAGGAAACAAAAAAGAGATAATTGAAGTATATCATATGTAAAAACTGCTGTCCATCAATAAGTAGAGTGAAAAAAGCAACTTATAGAATGGGAAAAAAACATTTGTAAATCACCTATCTGATAAGAAGTTACTATCCAGAATATATTTTTTAAATTCCTATAATTAAACAGGAATAAAACAAAGAACTCAATTAAAAAATTAAGCAAAGAAGTTGAATAGACATTTCTCTAAAGAAGATATACAAAAGGTCTAAAAGCACATGGAAAGATGCTCAACATCACTAATCATTAGGTAAACAGAAATCAAAACCACAATGAGATATTTTCTCATACCCATTACAGTGGCTATCATCAAAAAACAAGAAAAATAAAAGAGGTGAGAATTTGGAGAAATATGGAACCCTTGTACACTGATAGGGGGAGTGTAAGATGGTACAGCCACTATGGAGAACAGTGAAGCAGTTCCTCAAAAAATTTAAAGTAGAATTACCATATGGTCTACTTCTGGATATATACTCAAAAGTATTGAAAAAAAAATCATTAAGAAATATTTATACACATATATTCATTGCAGAATTATTCACAATTCTTTCAAAAGGTTGAAGTAACCCAAGTGTCCATTGACAGATGAATGGATAAATAAATGTACAAACCATGGAAAGAATAAACAAAAGGAAGAAAATCCCTTCATATGCTATGACATGGATGAATCTTCAGGACATTATGCTAAGTGAAATAAGTCAGTCACGAAAAGACAAATAATGTATGATTCCACTTATATCAGATACTTAGTCAAATTCTGGGATAAAAGGTTAGAATAGTGGTTGCAGGGCTGAGGGGAGGAAAAAATGATGAGTTTTGTTTAATGATTATAGAGTTTAAATTTTGCAAGATAAAAAGTGTTCTGGAGATCAGTTACACAATAATGTGAATGTGCTTAATACTACTAAACTGTATACTTAAAAATGGTTAAGATGGCAAAGTTTATTTTACCACAATTAAAAACAAAAATAACTTAAAAAGAAACATAACTTAAAAAGAAAATAACTTAAAAAGAAAATAAATTGGTGAAACAAATTCTTCGGACAACTAGTTTTTCCCTTTTACTGTTGTTATTTTGAATTTGGAGCTTGAGCCTAACTTCATATAGTTATTTGGCATTAAATGAGCCTCCTCAGCATAATGTGTACCCAGTGCTCCTAAGGCAGCTAAAAAAGTATTAGTAATCCTTAAACCTAACAATACTCTAAAGAAACCTCACTTTACCAAGATAGTGTTCATCTGTGAAGACTGATAGGTTTATTTGTATTAGTTTTCCATGCCATGTAACAAATCATCACAGACTTGGTGAACTAAAACAATATACATCTACCATTTCACAGATTCTTTGGGTCAGTAATCTGGGCACACCTGAGCTGGGTCCTCTGAAAGGCTGCAATGAAAATGTCAGCCAGAACTGGGTTCTCATTTTGAGGATCGATGGGGAAAGATACACTTTCAAGATCACTCAGGTTGTTGGCAGAATTTATTTCCTTGTGACCATACAACTCATATAAACTTTCTTCTTCAAAGTCAGCAAAGAGAGCAAGTTGACTAGGAAGATAGTCTTATATAGCCCAACTTAATCAGAAGAATGACATTTTATCACTTTGCCATATTCTATTGTTAGAAGCAAGTCACAAGTCTCCCTCACAGTAAAAGGAAGAGGATGATACAAAGACAAGAACACAAGCAGTTGAAGTTGTAAAGTCTGTTCATCACATTCCTCTACCCATATTTTTCTCTCATTGATATTGTTAACACAGTGTGAAGAGTATTTCTGTGAATAACACCCTTTAGTTAAATAGAAGGAATTTTTCTCTTGCTGACCTTGGAGATTTAAGTATGTTCATTTCCTTGTTACTACTTTCCAGTGTACAATTTTTTTTAAAACTTTCCTTCCAAAATTTGGTCTTTCGCATAATCTACAAAACCGCTGTTTATTTTATTTAGCAGTCTGTATTAAACCCAGGACATTGATTGCTCGAAAACTAATGGTCCATTGTCCTCCCTTTCAGTTTTCCACATCAGATGACACAATTTAATCTCTAATACAAATGTGTTAATTAATAGGCTAGATTCAAAATTTATCTTTGAAATAATCAGGGATTTTAAAAGATCTTAGTTAAAATTTTTCTTGCTATAACCTACCATGGGCAGGTACTTCAATTCATTGGAACAGATTGGCACCCAAAGGTCTAGTAATTTTTTTTTTTTTTTTTTGGTTGACACTTTTACAATTGAAGAGAAGACCCATCATCATAATCACAAATTGATCTATCATGTGTTAGGGAGTCTTCCAAGTTCTTTGACCTTTCATTTATTTGATCCTGTGCTAAAGTCTCAAACTTTCTCTTGGGTCAAGTTTGCTTCTTCTTACCATTTAATTCCTTCTTCATAGGTTTCTAAACAAATATAGTCTGTTACCACTCAACAAAAATGCATGTTTATGACCATTTTGGCTCAGAAGAGATCTTTCTGTTTTCCCAAATGCTCTCAGTAACTTTTCTGGGCAAAATTCAGATATTTATGTTTCTTCACTCATACATACTCACTACCAGCTTCTACTGGCCAGATATTTCTG
>NW_011888934.1:2987649-3003963 GCF_000151845.1 Pteropus vampyrus | reverse complement strand
TGTTGTTATTTTGAATTTGGAGCTTGAGCCTAACTTCATATAGTTATTTGGCATTAAATGAGCCTCCTCAGCATAATGTGTACCCAGTGCTCCTAAGGCAGCTAAAAAAGTATTAGTAATCCTTAAACCTAACAATACTCTAAAGAAACCTCACTTTACCAAGATAGTGTTCATCTGTGAAGACTGATAGGTTTACTTGTATTAGTTTTCCATGCCATGTAACAAATCATCACAGACTTGGTGAACTAAAACAATATACATCTACCATTTCACAGATTCTTTGAGTCAGTAATCTGGGCACACCTGAGCTGGGTCCTCTGAAAGGCTGCAATCAAAATGTCAGCCAGAACTGGGTTCTCATTTTGAGGATCGATGGGGAAAGATACACTTTCAAGATCACTCAGGTTGTTGGCAGAATTTATTTCCTTGTGACCATACAACTCATATAAACTTTCTTCTTCAAAGTCAGCAAAGAGAGCAAGTTGACTAGGAAGATAGTCTTATATAGCCCAACTTAATCAGAAGAATGACATTTTATCACTTTGCCATATTCTATTGTTAGAAGCAAGTCACAAGTCTCCCTCACAGTAAAAGGAAGAGGATGATACAAAGACAAGAACACAAGCAGTTGAAGTTGTAAAGTCTGTTCATCACATTCCTCTACCCATATTTTTCTCTCATTGATATTGTTAACACAGTGTGAAGAGTATTTCTGTGAATAACACCCTTTAGTTAAATAGAAGGAATTTTTCTCTTGCTGACCTTGGAGATTTAAGTATGTTCATTTCCTTGTTACTACTTTCCAGTGTACAATTTTTTTTAAAACTTTCCTTCCAAAATTTGGTCTTTCGCATAATCTACAAAACCGCTGTTTATTTTATTTAGCAGTCTGTATTAAACCCAGGACATTGATTGCTCGAAAACTAATGGTCCATTGTCCTCCCTTTCAGTTTTCCACATCAGATGACACAATTTAATCTCTAATACAAATGTGTTAATTAATAGGCTAGATTCAAAATTTATCTTTGAAATAATCAGGGATTTTAAAAGATCTTAGTTAAAATTTTTCTTGCTATAACCTACCATGGGCAGGTACTTCAATTCATTGGAACAGATTGGCACCCAAAGGTCTAGTAATTTTTTTTTTTTTTTTTTGGTTGACACTTTTACAATTGAAGAGAAGACCCATCATCATAATCACAAATTGATCTATCATGTGTTAGGGAGTCTTCCAAGTTCTTTGACCTTTCATTTATTTGATCCTGTGCTAAAGTCTCAAACTTTCTCTTGGGTCAAGTTTGCTTCCTCTTACCATTTAATTCCTTCTTCATAGGTTTCTAAACAAATATAGTCTGTTACCACTCAACAAAAATGCATGTTTATGACCATTTTGGCTCAGAAGAGATCTTTCTGTTTTCCCAAATGCTCTCAGTAACTTTTCTGGGCAAAATTCAGATATTTATGTTTCTTCACTCATACATACTCACTACCAGCTTCTACTGGCCAGATATTTCTGAACAATTTTAAATGCAGTGGTTAAGGTAACTATATATATACTTTCTTGCAGCTCTAATATAAAAGATTAGTTCTGATGTATTTGCTTTCTAATATAGAATATCTTTTTATAAGGAGATCTTATCTAGTTCTAGTTAGAACATCACCAAAAACAGCTACTTTTAAAACATCTTCACACAAATATAACAGGATTTTAAAGCAGAATTATAAAACAGAACTCACTTGGGCATCCAAGTAACTGATACTGAGGACTATACTCTCAGTAGAAGTTATCCCCTATATCTTCCCTTCACTCACAAATGAATCTGGTTCCATTTCCACGAATAATAACCAGATGGGAATTTTGTCAATTTCTGATTTCCTTCTGTTTCTTACTTCCAAAATATATCTGATAAAATTTTCATGGGGAGCTTCAATATAATATTTGCCTCAGGTTTTTTTTTAAACAGGTGAAGCTATGAAAGTTAAAATTAGCTATTTTCTATTGACTACTCAATGTTGGCCATACTACATCATAGACATTTGTCATTCATTTTGTCTGAGAAGGGGTATGGATTTTGCAAACTGGATAGTTTTTAAAATTTCTTTAATAGGTAAGGAAAGGATGCTCTAAGATTTTTAAAAAATTATGCAAAATCATATCTATAGTGAAGCCAAGAATTAAATCCAAATCTATCTAACCCCATATTCCGGTGAGATTGGCTTAGATGTGGTGAGCAACAGAATGAGAGAGCAGGCAGCACAGCAGGCCCTGCATAGGAAAGAGAATGTAAAAGTAGAACTAGTAAAGTGCCCAAACCCTCCAATAGAGTAGATGTCACCTCAAGATTATCAACCCATTTCAGACAGACCACTAGTCATTTTATAGGCATCGATGCACGAAGTCAGCATCACATCTACCCTCCTCACCCATTTCCAATTTGATATTTCAACTGGCAGCACAAAATTCAAGGGGAGCAATCTGGAGACATACCCAGTAGATAAGGCTTTAACTAGTTCAGACCAGCCCCTTCCTCTATTCTCTATGACTTAAGTGCTCCTGAATTTAAAGCCTATTTATTTATAAATAATTTACTGTTTTAATTAAACTAACTTGATTTTTTAATACTTCTAAGTCATTACGGCAAACAGGAGAAGCATCCATAAAACAGAACAACTGGTTCTGATATAACTGACCACACTATGTAAAGGACAGGCTAGAAATTAAAAGTGAATGAAGTTGAGTACTTTGTGTTCAAGGTCCACAATTACATTAAAAAATTCCAACTTTATATTTTATGTCAGATAAAAAATTCCTTATGCATACAGAAAAAACTTGTATGTGGGTGTTTATAGGGGGACAGGTGTGAAGTTAAATTTCTAAGAGCTTACTGTTCAATAGAAACTTAACATATACTATAGCAATTAATTTCACAGTAACACTAAAAGACATTTAATATCAGTCCCATTTTACAGAAAATGATACTGACGATGATCAGGGAAGTTAAATGCATGTTACAGGACGCAGAGGTAGTAAGTAGCACATCTCATTCCAAATTCTGTACTTTTTTTTCTTACTGGTATTAACCAGTTGCAGTAATCATATCAGCAATATTAAAATCAGATTTAAACACAAATTTCTTCAAACATGCAGCTAGATAAATCTATATAAAACACTATGTAAAATTAAATGTCTATTTTCAAGGAGACTCAATCTGTAAATCAGAGCATAATTTTGACCTAATTAAAATACACTGTTATACAAATAGAATAACATTTTTAGTCATTTATTAATAATTAATATTTAAATATTTACTTTTTCTCTCTTGAAAATTTTGTTTTTTAGTGAGCAAAGAAAATTAAACTTTCTAAAGTTTAGATGATATTAAGAGAAACATGTGCAAAACTGAAGTTACCTAAATATCCCTCAGTTCCTCTAACAAGAACAGATGTTATCCCAAGGTGATCAACCCATTTCATACAGACCACTTGTCATTTCATAGGCATCTGAATATATCTGGCAACACATTCACCCTTACCACAATCAGAAGACTGGAGTGAGGTATCTTTATAACTGTCTCAGCTTGAACTTCCTTTTGGTAACAAATGTTCATTCCATTTCTCCATGTGAAAAATACTCAATTCTTCTTCAAAACATACCCAAAGTCTCATTTTTACATGGCATCAAGATTGAATAGATTCGCATGCAGTTCTTATAAATCTAGAGAGCTAGATAAATTGTTTGTACCCCTTCCCTCTCATGAACTCAATATATAATTGATGGTGGAATGAGGACCTGACAACTATAATAAAAACTCCTACTCAAAACCAAAAGAAGAGGAGGCCAATAGCAGTTACTAGTCCATAGCAATTCTGAGATCCTATTGAACAAATATTGCCAGAATCCCATCCCCTTGGGACAGAAAATGTTCCTTGACTAAGCATCAGTTCAGTTCAGTCCTTTGTTCTCTATAGCTCTCAACTCCATTCTGGGAATTTTTCCTTTGCTTCACTCTCTCTGGATGTTCTTGAAAAGGGCATTGAGCATATTTCTTGGTCAGCTTTCTGATGAATGTCTTTTAATATCTCAAAATCTCATATCTTTTAGTGCAGGCATGAGGCAACTTTGCCAGTACAACTCTCTTGAAACATTGGGAATTTCTATGTATTTTATTACAGTCGACTTCATGTGTCAAAAGCTACCTACACAATTCTTTCATAAAGTACTTCTCTCTCTCCTTAGTTTTTAAATCAGTAGTTTTTGTATGTCAAGATATTATGGGCTTATACCCCTAAGTTCCCTGGTAGGCTTGTTTGGCTTAAAAGATCTACTAGATGCATCTTAATCTTTCTGAGGTTTAACAAAGAATGTCACAGACACAGGCTTGATATGTTCCTTGCTCTGAGGTCATGTCTTAATGTAACACTCAGAATAACTGCTCCTTGTCTAAGACTGTACTTCAATAAACAGTCAATGAATAATTATACTGGACAAAATTAAACAGACAAGGATGACTTAAAATAAGACTATTGCAATAGAAGAAAGGGATTGAACTCAACTCACTGAAAAATAAAGGCGGGAATATTTTTAAGTGCCAAGTGAGTGAGCTAGTGGAAAATTGCTGGAGGACATTAGAGAAGGAGATTGTTCAATATTATGTGTCATCACATTGGGTTGTTCTTAGGTTTGCAAATGTTTTTCTCCATGATAAGGCCATTTGTCTTTGTTAATTGGCACACATTGAAAAACTGGGCTCCCATCCTTTCACAGAGAAGGGAAGATATGAGAACTATCTTCCTTGATGACTACATTTCAAAAAGATGGCTCCCAGGTCTTAAGAAAGACATTTCTGGGTAGTAAAATTCAAAAGAGGCTGAAAGAATATTTATGTCTCAAAGGAGCAGAGGAAGAATTTACAACAGGAAGTTTTCTAAAGTAAATGCCCTAAGAAAAGAAAGACCATGGACCTATAGTTTCTTCTCCTTTCAAGAAGAAGCCTGTCTAAAGTTTAGTCAATCTGAAGGGAACATTAAAGTTTTCTTAGTTAAGATACTTCATTGATTTGAAGAAAAATATTATCTTTTTCTAGTCATGCAATTTATGAACTCTCTCTACTCTCTCGAAATTTTGCTTGCAAACTTATTTTATTTTGTTTTGTACTTTAATGAGCTCATCACTTTCCTGCAGTACCTTAATAAGAAATCAATTCATACATTCAACATCCGCCTCAAATTTTTATTTCCTCTCTTTTAAGTAACTATAACTAAAAATTGACCAAATGTTTAGCCACGATATACTATGGATTATTCTTCTACTTTCCCAAAAGAGTCTCTTTGCTACCTGACACCTAATTTCAATGAAAATAACTCTTATTTTAGTTTTCCCCATTTGTTTGTTTTGTTTTATGATATTTTTGTCACCATTCTTTTCATAGTTAGATTTTGCTACATAAAAATCTAACTTAAAATCTCAGTGGCATACATTAAGTATTTTTCTTGCCCATAGTCTTTGGAACACCTTTAGCTGTGGGCTCAGCTGAAGGATATCAAGGTGCCAGACAAACCTTTCTTACGACAATGGCAAGAGTACGAAAAGAGAAAGCCAAAAGCCGAAGCATATTTTAAGCCTCTGCTTTAATTAATTCACTAATATTTTATTTGCCAAAGCGAGTCACATGGATAAGCCTAAAGTGAAGGGGAAAGGAAGTACACCTTCTCCACTACGAATATGAGGAAAAGAAGTAAATAATGAACATTAACAATGATTTAATCTACAACTACTTTCATTTCATATTTTTCAATTTAATATTTAAATGGAATAAAAATGTATGTTTCATGGGAGTGATGTAGGAATTCTATAAAATAGCATATGTGAAACGTAATAAAGACACTGGCAGATGTAGAATTTCCTTAAATGTAGTTTTTTTTCGTTTTGTTTTTGTACCAAGTTAAATGTCATTTATCAAAAAAAAAATAACTGAGATTACATTTTAAATTTATACATATAACATTATTTTTTCTTTAATCAGTCTCCTCTTTTGTTTTCATAATAAAATTCACTTTAGCAAATTTGTCACAAATTATTTTAGTCTCATGTACTGTATAAGTTCATATAAGGTTAAATTTTTCTTAATAGATTTTATGGAATAAAGATATAATTTACAAAAAAAATTTTATTAGAATATCTTTAGATATTCTAATTCTATTCTGAGTCAGTTACAACCTAAGATCCAGAACTGGACTTCTTTTTTCCCCATAAGAACATATTTAAAAGAATGGCTGGGAAAAGAGCTTTTTGTGGGTACAAGTGTCAAGACATTCTTAACAAATATTCCCATCAATAATTAATTCCTGATTCACAGAATTAGGTAATCTATGAATCTCCACTTGGCACATTTAATCATTTGACCTTAATCTGTTATGAATTTAGCAAAGAAAAACTGGAGTAATTTCAGACTAGTAAGCAGATGGCCATTTTCCTTTGTTTAATATTCCCTCAGTTCCCTTCCTCCTTCAATTTGCACCTGCTATCTCACAGGAGTTTTTTAGGAATACTCCCTAGAGGTTTTTAAAATGTGTGATATTCATGATAGCTACTCATTCAGATAGAACATACTCCAGGAGAAAAAGATGAAAATATATTGGCCCTTTAGAAAACTGCCTTTTGCTTGCATAAGCAGGCTCTACCTAGAAACATTGGGTGTGTTACTTATTGTGGTCATGTAAGAATGGTTTCCTTGAAACAGCAAAGGATATATTAAAAATAAAATAAAAATAAATGTGCTGCATGATTGCTGTTGACTATGATGTCTTAGTGTTTAAGTGTATATAAATTGTTACTTATGTAAATATGTAACTAAACATTTAAAGTCACATGATTTCACTTACATGTGGAATCTAAAGAACAAAATAAACAAAACAAACAAATTCAGAGATACAGAGAGCATTTTGATGGTTGCCAGATGGAAGGGAGGTTGGAGGTGGGTAAAGAAGGGGAAGAGATTACGAAGTGCAGATTGATAGTCATAAAATAGTCATGGGGATGTAAATTATAGCGTAAAGAATATAATCGATAATATCGTAATAACTATGTATGCTATCAGATGGGTATTAGATCTATCCAGGTGATTACCTTGTAAGTTATATAAATGTCTAAACACCATGTTGTACACCTAAAACTAATATAATATTGTATGGCAACTGTAATCGAAAAATATTATTTATAAAAAGCCTCAGAAACCAAAGAAGTCACTATGAAAACTGCTCTAAAATTTTAATTGTATTATTTATCATATTATGACATAACCACTGTTTGAGAAGTCTTTTCAGGTCCTTAAAACTGAGTAGTGATTTTTTAGTTGAAAATAAAGTTAATAATCTGCCAGGCAACATAAATTTGGCCTAAAACAGCATAACTCCTGGAAGTTTTTCCATGGGTCACAAAAAAGTAAAGATATCAGATAACCATCTTCAGTTCACATTTACCCTTCCTATAACAGTTAATTTTATATGTCAATTTGAGAGGGCTTAGGGATGCTCAGATACTGGTAATATTTTATTTCTGGGTGTGCCTATGATGGTGTTTTCAGAAGACAATAGCATTTGATTCAGCAGACTGAGCAAAGAAGAGACGCTCTCACCTATGTCGATGGGCATCATCCAATCTGTTGGGGGCCTGAATAGAACAAAACTGAAGAAAGGAAAGGTGAATGCCCTCTCTTTCTTCTTGAGTTGGGTTGTCCACTCATTTTCTCCTACCCCTGATCAGAGTTCCTGGTACTCAGGTCTTCAGATTCATACTGAATTGTACCCCCCATTTCCCTAATTTTCTGGCTTGGAGATGGCAAATTCTAGGGCTTCTCAGCTTCTGTAATGGCATGAACCAATTTCTATACTAAATCTCCTTTTATATATATCTACTATCTATCTATCATCTATCTATCTATCTATCTATCTATCTATCTATCTATCTATCTATCTATCTATCTACCTATCTTTTATCATCTGTCTATTATCATCTATCATCCATCTATCTAACCTATCTTTCCTTCCATCCTATTGTTATTTTTTTCTCTGAAGAACCTTGACAGTAGTAGTCTTCCTTTTACTTCAGAGGAACTTCTTCCTGTTCCCCAAGAGCCCCTGCCTCCCATGGAGACAACAGTTTCCAGCTGTGTAGAAAAACATTTTTATTCTAAATTGTGATGATTCTCTGAAAGAGTATGGACCAGTCAGTTGTTTTCGTCAATTTGTACTTAATACCCAGCATCATGTCTTGGATCTAGCATCTCAAAAAATATTTGTTCAGTGGCTGAATAACAAGATTTCCAGTAATGTCTAATTTCTGCTTTTTTCCATGGACCTTCCTTCTTCTCATGTGTTTCCCCAAGGAAATCTGTATCTAAAATGCCTAAAACAGCACTATGCACTGAACAGACAATTAGTAAATACAGGTTTAATAAATTAATCTTTGCTGAAGACGTTAGCATGGCTAACATCTCTGCATGAACTCTCTAGAGATCTAGATGATCATGTACTTCTAGCCATGGTTTTAAAAGCCATAGGTGGTAGGCAGAATAATGCCTTCTTCTCCGCAAAATGCCCAGAATCTGTAAGTATATTATATTACATGGCAACAGAGGATTAGGTTACACATGAAATTAAGGTTGCTAATCAGTTGACTTTATATAAAGAGATTATTCTAAAATTTCCTGGTGGCCCCAATGTAATCTCAAGCATCTTTAAATGAGAACAAGAGAGGCAGGAGAGTCAGAAGCAGAGAGAAGGAATTGTAAGAAAGACTATCATCTATGGTTGACTTGGAAGACAGAGGGAGTCAAGACTTAAGGAATTTGAGAAAATTCTAGAAGCTGGAAAAGGCACGAAAATGGGCATTCCCCAGAGCCTCCAGAGAGGAATACAGCTTGGCAATATCTTGATTTTAGCTCAATGAGACTCACTTTGGATTTCAGAACTACAAAATTGTAAGATAATAAATATGTGATGTTTTAAGCTATTAAGCTATTGTTACTTTGTTACAGTAGCAATTGGAAACAAATATACCATATAGTATATACAAGGGTAAATAAGAAGAGTAGAACATGAAGAAGCAAATATGCTAACCAAGAGAGTTAACATGATAAATATAAATCACCCTGGTAGACAAGGAAAATAAAAATTATTAAGATACTTAGATTCCTTTATCATAAAAAAATAGCCAATCATCTTTATTTAGTTATTGCATAGGAAATTTTAAAATTCCAGGTATTTAATTATAAAAATATTTCAATATTTTACATACTTAGTATACCTGAAAGCTACGACAACATTATTACTGTAGACAGCAGGGCAGTGATTCCTGTGTTTTGAGCAAAATAAGATCAAGGTGCAAAATCCGAATATCAGAGATGAGTGTAATTTGAAAAAAAAAATTACTCAGGTAAATATGACCTACTTTTCTGCTATAGTTGTTAATCAGTGATAAGGAAGACATTGAGAGATATAAGTGATGTATTTTTAAAATTAGAATCACAAAATGTGAATCTAATACCTGCTACTTGAAAAAGAAAGTATTAAACTGTAATTCAATGAAGATGAGTTTTTAAGGGGCTTAGCTAATATGGTCCAAGAAGTCACCTTGTTGTGGTCAAATTTTATGCAAATATAGAAGATAAAATGTCAAGGTGATATGAAGAGCTTGTCATCTTGATAATTTTTGTTAGCATTATTTCTTTTAGTGAGTCAATTTTAGAGAGCCCACAGTCACATTTAGTTAGTCATTTATTTAGAGAAAGCCCTAAGTATGTAAAATATTGAATTTTTTTTGGTTATAAATTATTAGGTTAAGTTTTTCTTTCTCAGTTCTCACATGGCACTAATGCTTCTTTCCTTCTATAAGTTGTGATTACTATATATATGTCTGATTTCTTAGGAAGGCACCATTTCCTTGAGTAAAGCATCATGCTTTTGACCTTTTTATCTAATTGTATTGCTAGGCTAAATAAATGTTTAATGATCAAATGAATCCACTTTCATAAGAGAATCGAAAAACTTTAACTCATAAATTTACATAAAGAAGAAAGGTGACATATAAATCACAATGTTTTTTATTTGGTGTTGTTTAATCAACACATCAAATGCTTTTGTATGTGTTTGAGCCAGGTTGCAAGCTTTTCTCAACAAGAAGTTTTGAATAATGAAGTTACAACATTTAAAGTATTTTTTCCCTCAAAATGTATAATATGCAGGTTATTAGCACATTGTGTGTCTACCCCTCTAGCAAAGTTCCCAGAATTTTCTTTTGATTCTGTGAAAGATTCTTCAGTTAATTATTATTAAATTAAATGCCATCCCCTCACCCCCAATATGTCTCAGTGGAAACTAGAAATATTTTCACCGTTAGTTTAAAAAGTTAGTGAATCAGGGCTTTAAAAGGGCACAAAATGCACAGATGCACAATAAAAGTTTAAAGAGCAAGACCTGACATTTTTGGAATACCCTTAGTGAATATTAAACAGGATTCTAAAGCTTGTACTTATGTTCAATGCTTCATTCTCTGTTGTGACTGGTGGCAGCACTCCCAGTTTTTCTTTATTCTGAGCAATGCTATAATGTGATGCTATTGACATTGACTCTTCCTGTTTACTTTTTAAATTGTTTCAAATATTTTAAATACTGAGTTGCCTTCTTCATAAAGTAATCTCTTTGCTGTATACTCTTGCATATCCAATGACTCAAAGCAGAGGTAAATAAAACATAAATATAATTAAAAACATTGTTTGATTTTATAAGCTGAGGGTAAAGCAAGAATAGGGAAAAACTGAAGGATTTGAACAAATTATATAAAAATGTTTTCATTCTCTTCAAACTAAATATTCTTTATATTTACGCTAAAATACTCAGAATAAAAATCAGGCTGAGTACAGTTACACATTTATGGTCATCTTATGTTTAAAGTATTTTTTTAAATCTGGAAATCTGAACAACCGATACTAAAATCATTCCTTCATAAATTAAGAAAATGTCTTAGTCTCGTCCCTGCATAGACCTTCAGAAGCAACCCTTAGAATTTGTTTTAATATTAACTATAAAGACATTTTGAATACATTGTTTTTAAAGTCTGATTCTGGTATAAAGACACTTAGGGAGAATTTCTCTCATTCTTGGAATGAGAAATGCATATCTCTATATATGTATGTATATATATATATACATACATACACACACATATATATATACACATACATACACACACATACATACACATACACACATATATTTATTTTTATCTTGTAGATCAGTAGATGGTCTTATGAAACTTATAAATCATGTTAGAGTTTGTGTTATACTTCTTTTTCATGTTTGCTGCCAGAAAGCTCAGAGCAAAGTTTGTGGTTCATTTCTGTTAAATAAACTGCATTTCATAGAATAAAGTTTCTCATCCCTCTTTCTTTTCCAAAAATATTAAAGAAAATACAGAACTGAACTGGTCAACTTTTTCCAAGCTGTACATTGATAAATAGAAATAAAAGAACAGATTCTTTCCAAATAATGAAGACACATCCTCAAAATTTCCTCTGACAGATGCATACCAAGGCTATACTTGCATATTTTTAATGATGGTAATTTCAGAAACAGAAAAAATACTTTTGTTTTATTATGCAAATTAAACTCTTTTCATCCCTCATACCAAAATTCATTCTTGTGCTTCTTTTGCAAATTCAAGGCCTGTCATTTGGAATTTTGAGTCTTTGTGGTGTCTTTTATTATTATTAGTTTTTTTTCCCAGTTAATCAATATAATTACTTTGGATGTTTAAATGGTGATTTCCAAAGATAGATCTTAATAAATCGTGCTACCTGCTTTTGGATATACAAACATCCAAAAAGTTAAAGAAAAGACAAAGATGTATAAGTTAACATACTTAAATAGGAAATTTTCTGATGAATTATCATTTCAAAAGAAAAGAGTAGCTACAGGAGCAGATACATACAATCTAAGTAAAATGCAGAAGATTGCCACCATTCAAAGCATAGCCAAAAGAATGTTAGCAAAAAATCCGTTTATTAAAATAGAGCTTAGAGACACCTAAAATATAATAAATAGTAGATTCACTTAGGGGAATTGGGCTTAGCTCTGTTTCTTAGCTAGCATAATAAAAATATTGGTTGGTAGATGTCACGTTTCTATTTAGGCAGATATGATTTGTAAAACTGAGTTAAGGCGTAACTCATTGGTTTTTAAGAGCTTTATTTTACAGACTTAGAACTTTAGAAAGAACTTAGCATTCATAACCAAACAGGTTGCTAATGTGTAGGATGCATAGATCTTTCCAGATGTTCACATTTGCAAATGATAATATCTGTATTTGCTTCAAATAGGAAATTTCATCAGCTGATGCTCACGTTCCTTATATGATTTGGTCGCCCACATTGAACTCTGGTATAGGTAGTGTGCTTTGGATCTGTTTTCAAAATAAACATCTTGACATTTGTATCTGTAATGCTTACAAATGGATATCTCAGGATCTGCAAATATAAGAATACAGAAATATATATCTTGCAGTATGTTATCTAAATAGTTGAAATCTGTGGTTTATGTCTGACTATTACTGACTTCTGGCAAAAATGTCAAGTCTTACGCAAGCTTGGTGGTCTTCAGCATAAATACTCCAAGGACCTGGCACATTTAGAGAAGATTTGCTAAGAGAAAAATAGAAATCAAGGGAGTCAATTGTAGGTGACAATGATTATGGAATCCTAGATTAGATTCTTCTACAAAGAAGAAACTTAAAAGAAAAATCAATGTGATTGTCATCAAGGTGGTTTGTTGTTTATCTCATCTTGTTTATACATAATTCGCCACTGGAATTTGTCATTGAATCACTGAATTATCCCTCTTTGCAGCTATGTGCCCCTCACTAGGGAAAATTCCTTTAATACTGAGGAATTTCGAAAAAAAACAAGACTGAAAGGAAGAGAGCATAAAGTAGGATATGGCTAACCCTATTCAAGGTAAAACATAGACCATAACATTTAGGCCTTGTTTTATTTTGCCAACGGAGAATAAAATAGTAGGAATGCTTTAGGACATTCTGCTAACATCAAGTAAAAAACAGAGTGTGAAATGTCAGTTCCTAAAAACATTGATCTAGAACTTGTACTCTTTTGTCACCTTCTGTCCTTGGTGATCTCACGCAGTCCCATGATTCAATGCTTTCAGTGTTCCTTTAAATCCCTGGCATAATATTTCACTGTGAGCACCAGGCTGGCTATGTAAGTTAGATATTTAAAACATCTCAATTTTGACATGTTCAAAACTGCACTATTTCTTCCCCCACTGCTGTCATCAGCTCTGCATTATTCCTTCTTCTTCTAGTTTTTGTGGTCATAGTAAATTGCACAATCAGGCACTCATTGTTCAAGCCAGAATATTGTAGTCATCTTTGATCCTTTCCTCTTCCTCAAGTATGAAAACAATATTTGTCTTATTTCTAATTGATTCTCTTTTGCCTCATAGAGACCAGCATCAACTCTTATCTGACTGTAATAAAATCCAACTACCTAGTCTCCCTACTTTCTTCATGGATTCACTTAAATCTATTTTCCACACAGTAACCAGAATAATCTTAAAAATAAAACAAACATAAAAACCCAAGCGAACAAAATGAATTTAATTTTTCCACTATACTGCTAAAACTATTTATTTTCTTATTTCAATTGGAATGAGACTAATTGTTGATAAATTAATTAAACAACCAAATCCCTGGGGATAAACACCTCTGTTTTATAGTGATTACTTTACAATTTCCTTTGCTTCAAAACTCCCACCCATTTCAAACTACCAAGGCAATGTCACTGAATGTGGAGTTGGAAAGAGAGGTGCAGTAGCACATCATTCCATTGCATTCCCACTATGTAGACACAATAGCTATAAGATATCTATTGTGATAATAGGAAACTATAGCAAAATAATTTAGGAAGTGGTGAGCTTTGAGTATTGATTACCTTTGTTTCCAATGTGATTCATTTGATTGTTATTTACTAATTTGACTTTTAATGATGATTGTTTAAAAACAAGCTCGCCATATTCCTGAAAATTTAGCCATCAGCTCTCACAAGTTTAAACAGTTCCATCACCCCACAGAATAAAATCCAAGAACTTTTTTCCAGCTAACTACGTCCTTCGCAACCTGCGCGGTACTCATCTCTCTATGATCATCTCGTCTTTGAATCTCTCTTTTAGAGCTCACTTGATTTCCTTTCTGTGGCTGAAGCATAACAAACTCTGTATTCTTGGAAGGTTTTTCTCCAAAGAAACTTGGGCAGATGCATTTTTGTTGAAATCAGAAATAGTTTAGGGGACATAACCAATCCATTAATATTATCTCAAACTTGGGATATTATATAATTATATATTATAAACATAATTTAACATTTAATTTAACCACTTACCAGAAGAATAAGGACACCAAATAAATGATTACAAATCCACGTATCTTTGATTTCATTGTAAGAATTTCAACAACCCACAAATTCACAAAGTATTACGAATATTTGACAATAAGGTAATCAATTTTATTTCCATTTTCTAAATATATTTCATCTTAATTCTTAATTATTATTAACTTTAGTTATTTCCTACCATTTTCTCAGGTCCTTTATGTAAACTTAACAGTTCTTCTTGTTTTTTGAATGAAGTTATTTGTGGTAAATGTCTAAAATTTCATTTGGATTAAGGATGTTTTTTTTTTTTTTCTTTTTTGCCTTTCTTGCAGTAGGAAATCTATCCTCTGCAGAGGATACTACACTTCACTGCCTCCCCTAAGGTTATGCCTCTTCCTGGAGTCAGGCTACAATCAATGACAATAACAAAGGCCCTGTCCCCTTGCCTCAATTTGGGAGCTAGCTGAACTCTGATTGACTGAGTTCTTTGCTACAAGTGCATCACAATTCGACTTTGTTTTTTTGTTTTTATTTTTATTTTGTTTTGTTTTTGCAATTTTATATTAATTTTTTAAATTAAATTTATTGTGGTAACATTTGTTAATAACATTATTGTTTCATATGTACAATTTTATAATACAGCATCTGTATATTTGCATTGTGTTCACCACCCAAAGTCTAGTGTCCTTACATTACCATATATTTGACCCCCTTTACCCTCTTCATCCTCCCCTCACCTTGCTTTGCTTAATTTTAATTCACTTACTCCTACATCGGTTATGTAGCTAGTATATTTTTCATAAGAAAATTGCTATCTCAGAGTTTGTTTCTCAGAGAACCTGTCCTAAGAAATAAGTAGAATAGATTATTAATTTCCTTTACCAACACTCTACAACCAAAACCAGCTAGGTCAATTTAGATCATTTAGGAACATCTCAACTGACTATGTACTCTCCTTTCCAGCAACATCCCCACAGATTTCCCACACATTTGCCACATTCAATGTTTCCATGGTCATGGTCCAGGAGGGTTCACAGAAAATTTTGTTTTTATGCTACACATAGCACCTTACCAGCACTTCTGCTTATTTTTCTAATCACATATACAGATAAAAAATCTAAATGAGAATCCCTAAATTTCCTTTAATCTGATAGGTGTTTATCTGTAGTTAATACCTCTCGTATGTCCCACTCTGACCCTCTCAGCTTTTTAGAATCTCTGGGCTATATATTAACTGTTTATCTTAAGTTACCTTCCTCATAAGATAAGTATAAATTTAAATGAGATAGGTAAAAGACCAGGCATAGTTGTTCTGGAACATATTAGGTGTTCAATAAGGAATATTTTATTAGTAGTAGGAACTATGTCTTGATCCTATAGCTTCATCTATAAGTGGCTCATAATTCAACAACCAAAGTATTACAATAAAGCAATAATCTTGGGGAAATAGTAGAGAAATGCTCAATATCAGAATGTTGCACCTGAAAACAATTTTTCTTTGAAATAGATTTTAATTATTTTTAATGTGGAGGAAGGCTATTTTCTTAAATTTTAAATTGCACAGTGGAAATAAAATATACAGAAAGGAATCATGGAGAACTTTCCACTGTCTTCTCTCTTCAGTTACTTTTTAAAAATTGAGATATAATTTACATATAACTGTGTAAATTTAAGCTATATATGTGTTGATTTGATACACTATATACTATAAGAGGATTACACAGTAGTGTTAACTAACATCTCCATCACATCACATAATTATCATTTCTTTCTGTGGTGAGAAAGTTTAAAATCTCGCCTCTTATCATCTTTGAAATATACAATATATAATTACTAACTATACATAATACATTAATTAAATATATAATATACATTG
>NW_011888934.1:2986682-2987293 GCF_000151845.1 Pteropus vampyrus | reverse complement strand
AGCCCTAATTTTTAGATCATAAAGACATAATTTTCAGAAGTTAAAAATATCTAGCACATAAAAGAAAACAATATTTCAAAAAATGTATTCTGGTCTCTGAACTTCTAATCACCAATTTGATACTTTTTGAAACTTTAGTTTAATATGCTTTAAAATACTTGACAACTACAATGTGACATGAATCCATTTTAAAAAAGATTGTATTTTTGGATTTAAAAATAAAACAAGAGTAAATATTTAATATAACTTTGAGGGGTGTTTATGTCATGGTTACCATCCAAGCATATACATAATAAAAAATTAAGAAATTCTGTTGAGATGCCTTACACAGAATATGTGTTAAGAGAGAATTAAATATGGCATAATATTAACAAGTCAAAGACAAACATATTTTTTAGTTCTAAAATGATGATGAAGGTTGGTGAGCTTGGAACCATAGCTCTTCTTTTTCAAAGGTATTTTAAAATCTAAAAGTCATAATCTATTTGTCTTTAATTATATTAATTAAATTATCCTTTTGCTGTACCTTACTCTCCACAAGTTTATAAAATAGCTATCCTAATTAGAACCAAATAATAATAACAATAACAAATTTTCATACTTATGAGGCA
>NW_011888934.1:2970206-2985447 GCF_000151845.1 Pteropus vampyrus | reverse complement strand
TTTGCTGTACCTTACTCTCCACAAGTTTATAAAATAGCTATCCTAATTAGAACCAAATAATAATAACAATAACAAATTTTCATACTTATGAGGCATTTATTATTAGAGGGATGAATGAAGTAAGAAAGAAATGTTTATGAAATATTAGGTTTATTATATGCATTATATTATTTGATGTTTTCAACAAAAATAAAAGGAACTATTATCAGATTATCTACCTTGTTTCCTCTTTTTTTTTTTTTCCTAGACATTTACCTAGTCCACATTTTCCAGCCTCCCTTGCAGTTGGAATTAGTCACATGGACTACTCAGCAAAAGGAATGTGGATCTCTACTAGGCCTGGCTCATGAGAATCTCATATGCCGATTTTCATGTTCCTTTTCTTTAGGCCTACTCGACATAGTTAAGTGAAATACCTTGGAAGCTATGTATTAAAAAGAGCAAAGCCCTAAGAAGGAATCAAGATATCTCAATCTTAGTAGAGGATAGATATCTTCATACCATTTTGAACTTGTTATTGTGTGAGAAATCAATTTCTATGCCACTAAGCCTCTGAAATTTAAGGACTTAATTATTATAGCACCTAGTGTTACCCTAAAAATATTATCATTCCCTTTTTAACAGCTATGGGAATTGAAAACTAGAACACAGATAACTTTCTTGCTCTAGTAGAGTCTGCCAGAGTTTCTCCTTAGACTAAGGAGTAAGAAAATGTCCATCTTTTCTTTCTCATTTGCCATCCTGTATGAAATCAGACATTAACTTATAGACACTTTCTGTTGGCCTATCACTTTAAGCTTCTGTGTTGTGTGTGAGCATGTGTGTTCATATATTGATACCTAGCATGGTTATTTTTATTTTTGTCAGCGTAGATTTACACATATCAGAACACAGTTATTATTTGCATCTCAATATTTCGTTTGCATGTTTTTCACTTGCTTCTTTGATTTTATCAGTGCTAGTCTTTGTGTGTTTTACCCCTTCATCTCTACCAACAGACTCTGATTATGTACAGTTTTATTTCCTTCCACATCCTGATTCTTTGTTGTCCATTTTCAATTCTCTTTAATGATTTTCTGTGGTTGTTGCTCACAGATTATGAAGTTTTTATGAGAGGAAGGAATTAAAAGGCTTAAAACCATTCTTGGGATAGGTTTTATAATTAGGATTCTGATAATGAAGGGACAGAGAGCAAATAAAGAAACAGCATAATTGGCTACAAAAGCTGATGGTTTTATTTCTCATTGATAGACTAATATATTGAAAACAATTGTGTAAAGTATATAGAAGGAAATGCCTTCATAAAATTATGTAACTAGATAATAATTTAGCATGAGGACATAATAAAGCCACACATCCTCAATTTGTTTATTTATAAACTTTGCCCCATCAGCATCTTTCTTTATCCTCCAGTCCATCAGTGGCATAGCTACTTCCTGAGTTAGAAAACCATAATGGATCTCTATATCATACAGAGTTTGGAGGACTTATTCATTTTTCCTGCAAAAGTTAAATAAAGTGCAAAACTTTCAGCCCATCAATCCTTTAGCAAGCTGTCCAAGGTGACATTTCATTAGCACATTTTGTCAGTGGATAAATCGTACAGCATGCTCTGAAGGGAAGGTGGAAAACATCTAGTCCTTTTTCATTAGATCCATCTGAACTTGAACCACTGGAGATTACATACAAAAAGCACATGAGACAGAAGAAGCGCTACCCTGTCTATAAACTGCATTAATCATTCATTCCCTTCAGAGGGTCTTAAGTCAGTGCCATGTCTCTGGTTAAGCCCCAAACTGGCTATTCAATTTTGAGCTGCATGACAGTTACATTTCAAGGAAAATCAGAGACATAACGACTCCTGCCAGGCTTGATAAAGTCCTCATTCATCAATTAAGAAGTTCCAATAAGCTAAGTTGGATATGGAAAAATAAGGGAACTTGCATGATAACACTTGGCTGATTTTCTCTTTTTCTTGGTTTGCTGAATTCCTGGGGATAGGGATCATAAAGGCTTACTGAAAATCCTGGATTTAGAAGGAAGTCCTATCATCTGATGAAAGAGAGTTCCTTTCTAATTCTGCCTACATTGGGCTCTATTTGGAATGAACTGGTAAGGAAAAGTTTTATGAGTACTTTCATAATTCTCATATGAAGCTTTTTTAATTTACTTGAAGTTCTCACTCTCCTTTTCTTTTTTGAACATGAAAGTCTGTGGAAACAGGAGTCTATCCCCTACTCTCATGATTTCAATTATGTTGGATCAAATCATAGTGTTAAGAATATTTCCTAGTTTTAAATAGCTATAGTGTCAAAATGTTTCTGAAACATATGCTCAAATGTAAGTTTTTGTTCTTTAATACCATTCAGGGTACATTTCAAACCAAGAATTTTTTTGTGTACATAAAATGGGGGAAGATATATTTTTATAATCTATATAATGTTTTCATTAGGAAAATTGTGGGAGTGAATAAAAACTTTATAAATGAAGGTTGTTTTTAAACATAATAATAAGCACAGTATTCGGTCAGTTTCTAAGTATACTGTAAAAAGTAGCCAATACAGCTAAAAAGTATTTGATATCACTGAGCTCAGAATGTTTAGAAGATAATGCTAAATCAATGGGGAGAAAAAGGAAATATAATTTGTATTGCTTATTTATACAAACCCCTAGAGATAATCAATCAACAGATATATCCAAGATTTCATTGTGCCAAAGGCAACATTTGGCAATGTTGTCAAACTACATCACGATTAAACTTTATTTTGAATTACTTCATAGTACTATGTTTTCAGTAAACGAATGGTTTTCATACTGTGCTCCCGAGAGCATCATGTGGCTCAAAACCCTCAGGGGTTTCTAGACCAACGTGGGCAAATGGGAGCTGAGGTGGGTATTTGTGGGGAGACCTCCAACATCAACTGAAGCAACTGCGCTTTCATACATTGGACTTCCCAGTAAATTTTCCTTTGAACAAAAATTCTGCAGTTTAAAACCATTAGAAAACCATTGTTATAACTGAATTAAGAATGTCTTTTTTTTCTTTCACTGTCACAAGACACAATTTACTTAAAAAACACAACCAGAAATTTCCATATCTGAATCTAAGCCAACTACTAGCTCATAAAATTTGGATGAGATATCTTTATTGCATTGACGGAAATACTGAAATTGGTTTGATGATCGACAGCACAGCCAACACTGACCTATTTATTAAAGTGATTAATCATGGTTTGTCATTAAGCAGACTCTCTAAATGTCCCCCACCCCTGCTTGGCATTTTGTACTATTAAGTAAAACTCAAAAGAAGTATCTCAAGCAATTTTTTTTGTTGTTATTAGAGTAAATAAACATTTACTCATCTCGATCTTTGTTAAGTTTCCTGGGGCCTATAATTTACATTTTTTGAGTGATTTTTATTTTTTATAAAGTGCTTTTATGGCAATTTAACTTGATTTTTACAATGGTGTGAGTTTTATGTAGACCCCAGTCATGCTATAAAATCTCAAGTTCATCTAATTAATAAGGTGACAGAGCTAGAATCTGATCTGTACTATATGCCTTTCATATCTTAGAATCTCCTCACATACCCCTCCCATTTAAAAAGGGGTCTAGTTCTAGAAGAACATGACATATGTGTATATTATGAATGATGACATTTCATAGTCACTCAGGTATGGCTTAAAAAAAATAGGAGAATAGTGGCCATAAGAGGAAGCCTAGGATGCTTCAGCCACACCCATACCCAAACGGTTTTACTCTACTTTGCAAATCACTCCAAATAACAATAAAGATAAGCTCTTATTATTACTACTACTACTACTAATACTACCACAGCAACAGCAACATCCTCTTACACGGACAATTTAAATTTTCTTTATGTCTTGTATGTACAAATAGAAGCCACTTTATTTGACACTCTAGGCAAAAACAGTCCCAAAACAAGATGCTCATTAAGTGTTATAAGTAGGTTTGACTTGAAAACACCTTGGAATATCCCCCATGCTTTTAGCCAGACTGCTGCTTTGACTTGTTTATTTACAGTTGATAGGAATTATGTGATGAGAGTTACCAGAAATGAAAGGAATCTTATGTAATTCTAGGGCAGGTTATTTGCACTGGTAAAGGTATTTGGATTATACTATTGTTATCGTTATTCTGAGTAGGTACATAATTATTCAAGGGAGTCGGGTTGAAGAGTGTCAGAGAGGCGGTACTATTACAGTTGCCTGCAACTAGATGCCTTGGTTCAGCGGTCAGGCTCAGCTTGCTATTTTAAATGCATTGGGTCACTTAAAAGTTAATTTAGGAAGATTACTTTCCACCTACCACAAGCATTTTTACCCTAATAATAAATAAATTTGGTATTTGCACATAGACGATATACCTAAAATAACTACAGTGGAGTATAAAGATTATAAGACAGAAAATCAGGACCTCCATATTCTGTTCACTGGTAGATTTTGTCTCTTAATCTTGGGTTGATTATTTCACCTCTCTGGGCCTCAGTTTGCTCACCTATAACATGAGTTGGTCGTATTAGATGACATCTAAGTCTCCTACAACTTTAAGAACCCTGCGTTTTAAAAAAAAATTGTGAAAACGTGAAAAAACACAAATCCCAAATCCTTTCTTTCCACTGTCAACTCTTTGATTATGCCAGGCTTTATATGGGCAAAATGATCACAAAAGCGTAGACCCATGTATTTCATCTTGCCACATTGCAAAGGTCGTGACCATGGTGAGGTCGTGAAAGCCTCAGTTTATTTAAAAAAAAACACTTGATAACGCTACTTGCTCCTTTTTACTAGGTACTCCTCCAAATTGCAAATGTCAGAGTAAAAAGGGACCCTTAATAGGTGGATTAAGAGATCACTATAAATGTTGAAACATGTTCAGTTATTAAGATACCAGTTTATTTCTGAATTTTTAAAGCTTCTACTCTGAGAAGTGTCTGCTTTACCAGTTGAAGTTTAGCTATTTAAAGAAATAATTTGATTTTTGTTTAAATAACAAAAAGAATAAGACGTATACTAAACAAGCACTCCCTCTTTCCCATTTTTGGCAGGTCTGAGATTTGAATTGTGTTGTTTATCACAGTGCCTGTGATAAACTCACCTACTATGATCTCGTGGCAGCATAGACTAATGAGGAAAATCATTTGGTTGAAAAATACAGCTCCTTAATCGCTGACACTGCAAACTAAAAGTAATAAGTTATGGTATGTTAGTTAAAATATTTTATTATCAGTAACGAAACCAATTTTGATAAAGCCAACAGGGAAATCATTATAAGAGGAAATGTTTCATTGAACTAAAGGGCAGGGATATATATAATCTCAAGGCAGGACTGCATTGATTTATTTTAAACGTCCACATACTGGGTCACAGGGTGCCCAGATTAAACAATGTATAGGTGTATCCGTGAAGCCATTTCTGGATGAGATTAACATTTGAACGGGTGAATGCTAAAGCAGATAGTCCTACCCAATGTGGGTGGGCACATCTAATCTGTGGAAGGAATGAGGAAAACAGAAAGTGGAGGAAGGGAAGATTCGTCCTCTTCCTGCCTGCCTGGTGAGCTGGGACATCTTTCATCTTCTGCCCTTAGACCGGAATTTACTCCATCAGCTCTGCTGGTTCTCATGCCTTCAAACTCGGACAGAAATTACACACCATCATGAAGAGAGAAAGAGAAAAAGAGGGAGATGGAGATAGAGAGAAATATGATAAATCGAATATATATATTCATATATATATATATGATCTCTTATTGGTTCTGTCACTGGAGAACTTTGTCTAATCTAGGGACTAAAATCAATCTTAAAGATCTGAGTAAAAATCTGTCTTTCTCTCCTCAAAATTTCTTTCTGCCCATCTCACCTCCCTCACTCTGAACACTGGCTTTTTCTGTTCTCCATATTCTCATATTGCTGCTCTGTAATGTCAAGTTTATACATTAAAATTCCACATACACATAGATACTCTGTAGTTAGTCATAAGTCTCGGTTTCAAATTCTCAGAAGAGAATGACTAGCTCAGCTTGAGTCAGCCATCAGGTTGTGGACATGTAGACCTCTAGGGCTGGTGGGGCCATGGGACTCACTTTTGCAATCATTAGAATGACTACCTGTGTTTTGCTCTTTCAGCTGCAGTGGTGGTGGGGAATGGAGTTGGAGGACAGAAAGCAGCACTAAGAGAAGGAGATAGGAAACATGGTCTCTGGCTAGGTAAACTGACCAAAGTTTCCTTAAAAAAAAAAACAAAATCTCCTTGGTAATTTATCCAGGAGAACACATATATACTTGCTACACCGATGTGTGACACTTGTTTTATCCTTATCATTCACATTTCCTAATATGCTGGCATTGTGGTAGTGACGCAGAAAAAGATACAGCAGGTTTGAACTCAGGCTGGTGTAGTTGTCAGGCTTAAAATAAAAAGATCACAATAAAGTGGGATAAATTGTAATAAAGGTAATCTTACGGTTTTGGTGAGGACCGAGAAGGAGAACCAACCAAAATCAGGAGATTGAAACAAGCTTTTCTGGAGCGAGGACCACAAGCCTTCCTTGCACTGCAAACACAGCCCATTAAACAAGGTAAAAAGGTCCCACTGTTGTGTATTAAATAATTAGTCCAGCATTCCTTTCTACTGGACGGACGTTAATGAAAACTAAATATTGGGCTTTAGTAAATCCATGGTAACCAACAACTTACAATTCTTATTATGGAGTTGAGTAACTGGCCTTGGATAACGAAAACTACCATGGACTGCTCTTATATTGAGGAATTCATGTCTTAATCTGTAAACCTGGCTCATAATTATTTAAGTTTGTTTATTTTTACTGCATAATTACTCTGCTTATTACATAGTGCAATAAAATTGAGGCGACTCTGCAGATGTCATTCTTCTGCACTTCTTTTTTTTGCCTCAATCAGGTTATGATAGCTGGGTTTGGAAAGATGCATTGTAACTGTAAATATGAATAAACTACAGTAGAGTCTTATGGAAATATCCGAATTTTCAAAATAATTTATTCTAAGAACTGTACATTTCACTATAATATAAAATAAAAAGTATAGTAAAACATCATTTCAGTGTTCTCTTCCTTAAGAGTAGATATATTGCACATCATATGTACATGATATAAATGGAGTTTTCATTTCTAAATATGTACCTGCCGTTTAAACATTTTTGTTTAAATGTTTTCTAGACTCACCAATTTAAAAGGCTGTGTTGAATTTAAGGTTTAACTTTAAAGTGAACTTTACAGAGAATGTCAGTGAGCTACTGGGACAGTGTTGGTAGAAAAGCGCTATTAAAAAAATAAAAGCTGAAACCAATTACTCATATTCCAATTAAATGCACATATTGAGAACTCATGTTATCTAACACTATAGATGACAAAGTACTAGAACACCTGGTCTTTATTCTCATGGCAGCTTATTATACCGTTGCGTATCCCTAATTTATAATGTTCTTCTTTTATTCTGCTTTCCTAAAATGTCTGTATGCTGTTTTCAGGTGTTTTTCTAACATTGTATAAACACTCCTAAAAGCATGCAGTTGAGTAGCAGAAGGTGTCTGATGTCACAGGATAAAAGGCACATAATCCTGAAATTGCACCTTACTTAAAGATGTGGTAAAGAGAGAGTTAAATAATTTAACTAGTAAATAAAAATCAAAACATTACTCTATATACTGATAGAAATTAATATAGAATACAAAGAAAATTCACTTAGAATTAAACCAGAGATTTTTTTTTAAATGTGGACTTAGTGTATAATTTCAAACTCCATACAGATATTCATTTACTCTCTTCTGCTTCTCAAATAAATGTCACCAGAATACTTGGAAAGTCTTTGTTTGGAGCATCCATTTTATGCTACATTCTTTTATACGTTCAGATTCCTGAAAGTCATAATATGGGAAAAATTCAAACAAATAGATTCTTACTATCTATTAATGTTCTTCAGTTTACTATGTATCTATTTGAACGCTTACCTCCTGTTGGCCTGCGCTCTGGTTAAAACATATGTCCTGGCCACAAGAAAGCTTCAGAATTAGTTTCTTGAATATTTGACTTTAGATAAGCTGGGCTACTTCCAATAGAAGGAAATCTAGAAGGCTTTTTATTTATTTAATCATGACCCCAGATAAATCCTATCACCATTTCCCGGATTCTTGTTTAGGCTTTCCTCTCGAATCTCAAATTCTCTGAGAAAAGCATCTCCAGTTTCCCACATTAAAATGCCTCTCATTAAGAACATATCCAATACTTCATTTTTCGCAATCACCACCTTAATAGCTTGTGGAATCCCATCAACTTTTCTACCACAAATGTTCTCCATAGGCCTAAGATCCATGAGAAGAGAGGAAGACAATGGAGTTATTTTTCAATTATCATTGATTCTTTAATTACATGTATTCTTGATAGTCATATCTTCCTTTATTGCATGATCTTAATGTCTTCATTCCTAATATGTTTTTATGGAATTTTGTATTGAAATGTATGAGGAATTTTGTTCTGCAATTCTTTCTTTATAATATCTTTATTAGTTAATAGTAATAAAATTATGCTGGCCATTATTTTTGTTGGTTTCTATTCTTCTTTTGTTATTTTCTTTCTTTAACTGGTTTGGGTTTTATTACTTTTTTTCCCCTCTAGCTTTTATAGTGGAATGATAGGACATCTTTTTTTCACATAAAATAGATTTAAGTCTATAAATTCCCTGCTAAGTATTTTTTTAGCTACATTCTGCAGTTTTTGCTATATTTTCATTTTCATTCAGTTAAAACAAATTTTCATTTCTTGTTTGAATTCTTGTTTACCCATGGGTTATTTAAAATCTATAGTTCAATTTATAAATATTTGAAGTTTTATAAATATGTTATTGAATTCAAATTTATGGTATTATGGTTAGAAAACATATTCTGATGTCTATGTCAATTCTTTCAAAATTATTTAGATCTGTTTTGTGGTTCATCAATATTGTCTATCTTGGTGAATATGCCCTGTGTGCTTTAAAAAGTATATATTGTGCTATTAGGTCTAATGTTCTATAAATACTAATTTGTGATTATTCACAGAGTTGTTTAGATCTTCTATATCTTTATGATTTTTTTTTGTCTAGTTTTTCTATTAATTGCAGAAGGAAGATATTTTCCTAAGATGATTCTCGAATTATCTGTTTCTTAATTTATTTCTGTCAAATAGTTCTTCATGCATTCTAAAATTATCTCATTAGGCAGATACACATTGTCTTGTCTTTCTGACAAATTTATCATTCAATTGTTATGAAACATCCCTCTTTTGCTTTAATAATACAATATACATTGTCTTGAAGTCTATTTTAGTTAACATTAATATAACTATTCCAACCTTCTTATGCTTACAATTTCTGCTATATCTTTCTCCATCCATTTTCAACCTCTGTGTGTCTTTATATTGAAATGAAATCTTATAGACAGCATATAGTTGAATCTTGAATTTTTATCCACTTCTGATAATGTCTACCTTTTTTTTGTATATTCATTCCATAAATGTATAATGTAATATAAATATAATTTGATTTAGTTTTATTTTATTTGTTTTCTGTTTGTTCCTCCTGTTTATTGTTTCCCTTATTTTCTTTTTGGTTGTTTGGATATTTTTTAATTTTGTAATTTATTCATCAATTGGCTTAAGTTACATTTCTTTGCATTAATGTTTTAGTATTTGCTTTAGGAATTACACTATGCATTGTTAACTCTTCATAGTCATTTACAGTTAACATTTCAGAACTTCACATAAACTGTAAAAACCTTGCAATTGTGTAAGTTCATTTAGCTCCGCTCCATACTTCATGGTATTGCTGTCACATATATCACATCTACATATATTCTAAGCCTCTCAAGATAACGCTGTAAGTTTTGCTTAAAATAATCAGACGTATTTTAAAGAAATGAAGGCTTTTATTATTTACATTTGTTAAGTATTTCCTATTTCCAATGGTCTTCATATATTATCAAAAAAATATGAATTTTCATTTGCTGTTATTTTCCTTCAGCTTGAAAAACATTTATTGAAGAGCGGGTATGCTGGCAAAAAAAAATTTCTCTTTTATCTGAAAATGTCTTTATTTATCTTCATTTTAAAGACTATTTTTACTCCATATACATTGACGGTTTACTGGCCTTTATTATTTTTGATGAGAAGTCAGTGACGTATACGCAGCATACATAATGGCTGAGTGTCAAGCACTAAGTTCAGAGAAACTACTTTGAGTCAAAAACTATCAAAGGTAGACGTGGTTCCACAGTGTAGTGGTTAGCACATTTGCTTTACATGCAGAAGGTCTTGGGTTTGTGCCCCAGTGGAGGCATGGTCCATGGTTTACAGCCATGCCACTCTGAACAATCCGGATGTCTGATCTCAGAAGCTAAGCAAAGTTGGGCCTGGTTAGTAATTGGATGGGAGACCATCTAAGAAGACTAGGTGTTGTAGGCATAAATGATAATAAATAATAATAATTTAAAAAATATTTCAAAGGAGGAGACAGAGATTTTAAAAAATAAAGGGGAGGGGAACTTCTAGAATAGAGAAGAAAAGTCATTCACAGATATTCTTCACAGCAAAACAACTGAACTGGTAAAAATTATATATACATAAAACAATCATTCAAAGTCTCATAAAATTGCCCTAAGTAAAATTAATTCAAGAATATCTACGCAATATTCCTAATAATAGTGGCATTTGGGCCAGTCTTTCTCTTCACCCCTCTGTGTTGTAAGAGCTCTACTCCCAATATATATAGCCAAGAAGATGGGGGTTCTCTCTCCAGCTCTCAGCCTGGGACTATGGTTTCACCTTGGAAGGAGTTGGATGCTGGCCTTTCTCATCTTCTCCCAACCTGATCTTACAGAAGCTCTAATTCCAGACACATAGGACAGGCTCAAAGGACTGGGTCTCTTCCCCTAACCAGCCTCCACTTGTAGAGAAGATGCTTTACTCTAGGCACAGCAATCTGTAATATGAGAGAAACTGGAGCTCTCACACACTCCTGGTAGGGTTTTAAAACAGTGAAGCCACTTTGGAAAACATCTTGCAGTTCCTGAAGAGATTAAAAATAGAGTTGCCATGTGACTCAGCAATTGCACTACTGAGTTTATATGCAAGAGAAATGAAAACATACATCCACACAAAAACTTGCACATCAATGTTCATAGCAACATTATTCATAATGTCAAAAAATGGAAATAATAAAAATGTCTATCAATGGAGAAATGGATAAATAAAATGTGGTATATCCATACAGTAGAATACTGTTTGGCAATACAAATAAATGATACACGCTAACATGGATGAATATTGAAAATATTATGCCAAGTGAAAGTCCACAAAGGCCACATAGCTTATGATTCTATTTAAGTGAAATATCAAAAATAGCCAAATTTATACTGACAGAAAGTAAATTAATAGTCGCTTACAATTGTTTGGGGTAAGGTATGAGGAGTAATCAAGATCGATTGCTAGCGCAATGGAGTTTCTTTTGAGAGAACCAAAATGTGCAAAAATTAAATTGTAGTGATAGTAGTGAATTGAATAAGAAAATATTGAATTGTCTCCCTTAAATTGTGAATTGTACAGCTGACATATTATGTCCCAATCTTCAACACAGATTTAATTTCAAAGAGAGAGCCTGTAAGTTTTAGTACAAGATAGCAAATATTAATCAGCGTGTATTTATTGAGTGCCTAATGAGTATCCAGTCCTTTCTAAGCACTGTAGATGATGCAAGAAAATCCAGATGAAAACCAAAAAAGCTCATCCAGCTATATGTTTTATCTACATGATTGCAAATATCCAGATGGTGAAAGCCACTTTTGAAAATACAAATGCTTAGATAAAATCATTCTCCTTTTAAGTCTTCTCCGTTATGTTCTCTGTCAACATTTCACATTGACATCCAATTAACTGTGCTGCAAAGTCCCACTTGGGTAAGCAAAAATGTTGACTTCATTATGTTTTCATTACATTTCCAATTGTTGCTTCTGCAATGAAAATTTAGTTTATAGTATGATCAAAGACATTAACACACCACCTGTCCTATGTGATAATACTTACCCTTTTTAATGGAATAAGGGTTATTGTGAGAATTCTTTTAAACAACCAAGAGGAGATATGCATATTATATTGTAGATTTTGAGACATGTTTCCTGTATATTTAGCTTTTTGCCTCTCTTCTCTTTTTGCTTTTATTTAGTCATTTAGTGTGTTGATAGTTTTATCACAACAAATATTATTTAAACAAATATCATAGTGAAAAATATAACAAATTGCTTTTTAAAATTACTTAGAATATATTGTAAAACTGCTTGAACATGTGTAAAAATCACAAAATTTTCTTAAGTCATCTAAAGAAGGCTATTTTAAGTATTTTGAAAATGTTATACAACAAATTCAGTAAACATTGAAACCTAGGGTAATTATCCTTATATATATTTTAAGATCAATTAAGTCTTAAATAAGATTTTCACTTACTATTACAGTTCTTTTTTTCCTGTAAGAAATGGTTTTGAATGTACATGATTGCTAAGTCTGGAATTTTAAAGAGAAAATAATTTTCATTGTGGATAAACTATATGGGGATGATATCTTATAAGGTTTGGTAATGATTAGATTAGCTAATGCTTTTTAATTTCTTAGCACTGTATCTCGCATATAGGTAGTACTCAATAAATGTTGGGTAGCTTTTACTCTCTTTATGTATACTAATTATTTATATTTTAGCAACAATTGCTAATATTTATAAATCACTGATGAACTTGAGCTTCCTGGAGTTGTAGACCTTAATGGAGCTGGCAGATGTCTGGCCTTTGTTCTGCCACCCCTTTTCCTCCCCACAACCAAAATAGATACCACTGATGGTTCACAGCACTTTGCCTTTAAGTATCTTAAAGTTGAGATGTTCTATCAATATCTCCCTCAACACTACTAGTACCTACTATCAATAACTCTAATTGACATATGAAACAAAAATTACTTGCCACCCCCACCTTAAGTTGTAAGGAGACACTTTCAGGCAGTGAGGTGAGCTGAGGTGGCCAGGGATTGGTGACGGAAGCAATTCCATGGTGCCACTAACATTGTATTATCTGAAAGTATTTCCACAGTTTTAGGAAACTTTCTGCTTAAAAATATTTTAACAATGACCATTGTAGACTATTTTAAAAGTGAGTATTTAACTTCTCCTTTTCGTTGTTGACCTAAATGTTCCAGAACCAAATACACTCATGGTTGAACTGAGAACCATAAGGTTGGAGAAGAGTAAAATGGACTAGGAGGTCTTCAAATTATTTTGGTAACTTGTTGAAACTCTAATTGTTTTGATGTCTTGAAGAAGAGATGATTCTCTTCACTGTCTATTTCTGATTGAACAGTGTTACTCTTTCTCTTAGTGTTACCCCTCTCAGAATGACTGTTTATATAACAAGGATGGTAAAACTAGAAAGTTAAAAGAAGTAGATAAATAAAATTTCATACATTATCGAGAATATTATATATTTAAAAAACCTGTATTTGCTTTGGCTGCCTTTTAGAATTTTCTGACATTCATATCGTTAAATACATAAACAGATTAAAATTTTCCTTGTAAATTTAAATGTATGATTCACAAAATTAAATATAGGTAAATTCAGATTTACAATTGCTGAAAAAAAAGACAAATTAAAATCATTTTGGTGTAAATTTTTCTTCACCAACCAAATAATCAAAAACAAAAATAAAAGAAATACTACTTGTCAAACTATATAATCTTGCAATTCAGATTAAATAGATCTAACCTCATAGCATCATGGCAAATATGAGTCTTCTGATCCTATATCCTGGCATGAAATATACTGATATTTAGCAAATAAGAAAAACAGAGACACTCTGATATATGAGCTGGCATCCAACATGCAAGTTAAAAGTGGCTATTCCAAATTAATCTATAATAAAACTAAAAATATTCCCAGACTCTCAAAAAATCTAAAGTATTCAGACAGGTAGATTTTATTTTGTGTCTGTGATTCAGGTCCGACCAAGTAGATCCTGACACATATGGTATCAGAGATGAAAGCCAATGAGAAATGTCAAAAACTTCATATTCTGTAGGATACTTTTCTTATATTGCTAACTTCATAAACTGATGTTATCTTCTCCAATGTTTATAAATAAACGTTTAAAAAAAGCATGTGAGAGAATGTGGAAATGTTACATGTGTGTGTGTATGTGTGTGTAACACAATTATAGGGTTCAAAGATAAAGATATTGCTTAAAATAGTATATATCAAATTATCTTATTACTACCTCTGTCCTGTCCATCCTGTTTCTCTCATCATCTTATCTTTGCTTCTTATAAGTAACTTGGAATACTGGATATGCTATCAAAAATGAATTCCAACAGATCCTTGGTTTCAATGGTAGCATGTAAAAAGCTTGGAAATCACCACTTACATCCTAAAACAAGAAAAAACCTGAACAAACTAAAAATCAGTTCTCTTCTTGAATACTTCAGAGAATTGAGGTCACAGGAAAAACTGCCCCTCGGAATCTGGAGACACAGATACGGAGAAACAAAGCTAAGGTAGCTTACTTGAGGTAGAAGGCTTTTGAGCCATAAACTGGTAGAAACACTTCAGTAATTTTCATGAATTTTTAGACTTAGTATGGAATAGCCAGAGGGTAAGAAACTCCTGAGGGCCAGTCTTAGAGGAAAACCCATACTTTCATTGGCTTTAACTCAAACCCTACCAGATTCTCACAGTAAAGAGTCAAGAAAAATGCACTGCACTTTGGACAGAATAAGAGAAAAGTAAGCATTCAAATATGTCCAGCAGGTTCTCAAAAACAAAGGACTCCCTCCAAGGGGAGGCGGGAACTTTACCTTTGACCTATTCAACATGACAGAAGCACCATTACCCATTTCCAGCTCCCCTCCCCCATTCTTCCTGTCTCACCTAAGGAGTCTAAGGGTAAATTAAGTAATCCTTGTGAAGGACAAAGACCCACTAAAAGACTATGATAGAATCACAAGATTACAGAATGCTTCCCTTCTCCCACATTTTACTACCATATCATTAGGGTTCCAGATAATAACAATGGATTACAGATGAAAAAGCTGCAAGAAATTCTATTTGAGAGTTCTAATGCAAACCCAAAGAAAACAAGAGAGACAAAATCAAAAAGGCTAGAAGCCTCTGTCATCTACAACCTC
>NW_011888934.1:2955053-2970156 GCF_000151845.1 Pteropus vampyrus | reverse complement strand
CTTCTGATCCTATATCCTGGCATGAAATATACTGATATTTAGCAAATAAGAAAAACAGAGACACTCTGATATATGAGCTGGCATCCAACATGCAAGTTAAAAGTGGCTATTCCAAATTAATCTATAATAAAACTAAAAATATTCCCAGACTCTCAAAAAATCTAAAGTATTCAGACAGGTAGATTTTATTTTGTGTCTGTGATTCAGGTCCGACCAAGTAGATCCTGACACATATGGTATCAGAGATGAAAGCCAATGAGAAATGTCAAAAACTTCATATTCTGTAGGATACTTTTCTTATATTGCTAACTTCATAAACTGATGTTATCTTCTCCAATGTTTATAAATAAACGTTTAAAAAAAGCATGTGAGAGAATGTGGAAATGTTACATGTGTGTGTGTATGTGTGTGTAATACAATTATAGGGTTCAAAGATAAAGATATTGCTTAAAATAGTATATATCAAATTATCTTATTACTACCTCTGTCCTGTCCATCCTGTTTCTCTCATCATCTTATCTTTGCTTCTTATAAGTAACTTGGAATACTGGATATGCTATCAAAAATGAATTCCAACAGATCCTTGGTTTCAATGGTAGCATGTAAAAAGCTTGGAAATCACCACTTACATCCTAAAACAAGAAAAAACCTGAACAAACTAAAAATCAGTTCTCTTCTTGAATACTTCAGAGAATTGAGGTCACAGGAAAAACTGCCCCTCGGAATCTGGAGACACAGATACGGAGTAACAAAGCTAAGGTAGCTTACTTGAGGTAGAAGGCTTTTGAGCCATAAACTGGTAGAAACACTTCAGTAATTTTCATGAATTTTTAGACTTAGTATGGAATAGCCAGAGGGTAAGAAACTCCTGAGGGCCAGTCTTAGAGGAAAACCCATACTTTCATTGGCTTTAACTCAAACCCTACCAGATTCTCACAGTAAAGAGTCAAGAAAAATGCACTGCACTTTGGACAGAATAAGAGAAAAGTAAGCATTCAAATATGTCCAGCAGGTTCTCAAAAACAAAGGACTCCCTCCAAGGGGAGGCGGGAACTTTACCTTTGACCTATTCAACATGACAGAAGCACCATTACCCATTTCCAGCTCCCCTCTCCCATTCTTCCTGTCTCACCTAAGGAGTCTAAGGGTAAATTAAGTAATCCTTGTGAAGGACAAAGACCCACTAAAAGACTATGATAGAATCGCAAGATTACAGAATGCTTCCCTTCTCCCACATTTTACTACCATATCATTAGGGTTCCAGATAATAACAATGGATTACAGATGAAAAAGCTGCAAGAAATTCTATTTGAGAGTTCTAATGCAAACCCAAAGAAAACAAGAGAGACAAAATCAAAAAGGCTAGAAGCCTCTGTCATCTACAACCTCAGAAAATATTAAACAGAGCCCAACTCCTAGCCAGAAAAACATAAAATCTTACACTCAAGATGTATTTACCTCAGATGTATTACCCAATACATTATGTCTAATTTGGTTTTTATAAATAAAATCAAAGTGATGTAAAGTAAATATAAAAAAAAGAACAAAACTATACCCAGGCATATCATATCAAACTACAAAAGACCAAAGACAAAGAAAGCCTTGAAGGAAGCCAGAAAAATAAAACACCTACCTAAGAGGAACAAGGATAAGAATTTTCATGGATTTCTCATCAGAAACCATGCAAGTAAGAAAAAAAATTGCAGTGAAATATTTAAAGCATGGAGAAAAACAAAACATTACTGAGTCTGAGTTCTATGTACAGTGAAGGAAGAATAAAGACTTTCTCAAAGAAAAATTAAATGAGGTCATTACCAGCATACCTGCTCTGCAAAAAGATTAAAAGAAGTTCTTCAAGAAAAAAGAAAATGGTATAGTTCAGAAACTTGTATCTCCATATAAGAAGAGCAGAAGAAAAGAAATAAAAGTAAAAATAAAATATTTTTCTCATGTTTAATTAATTTAAGAGAGTTTTCAAAGTAATTTTTTTCAAAGTTATAATAGTAAAAAATGTATTGAGTGGTTTTAGTGTAGAAATATGTGAAATAAATGATAGAAATACAAGGGGTAGAAGGGAGGAACTAAAGATAATTCTTTTTTATAAAATTTACAATGTTATTTGAAAGTGGACTTAGATTAGTTGAAAATGCATATTGCAAATCCTACACATTACATGGTTCCAAATTCATGACATTCTGAAAAAGACAGAACTATAGAGACAGTAAAAATATCAATGGTGCTCAGGGGCAGGAAGGGGTAAATGGTTAAAATGTGGGAAATTTTTAGGGCAGTGAGAGTATTTTTTATGATACTGTAACTGTGAACACATGAGATAGTTATCAAAATCCGTAAAACTATATACCGGATAGAAACAAGCCAGAACTAAATAGTGGGACCCCAATATTGACCCCTCCTGATGATTCTGATCCAAAACCTATAGCTTAAGAAAGTTCAATAAAATGACAGCTTAAATGATAATGTGAACTATAGTGAGCATATAGCAAGGATGAGTTGTGAATAGTCTTCATTCTTGTTAAATTTTATCACAGTGATTCGATATCACTGTTTCAGTTACTTAAATGTTATCCTTTTATAGAGAAAAAAATAAGCATTTTTTCCTCTTTATAAGACATGGTTTTATAATTTCCAGAAGTGTCAATTATTTTGTGTAATTACTGCCAGAAGAAGGACTGTAGATCATTGATTATAAACTAATCATAATTTTTGGCATTCATTCCATAAATTTTGACTGCTTTATGGTTAATAATCTTTATAGAGCAAATGGAAGAATAAAAGAGCACAGTAGGCTGGGACAAAGAGCCATACTCACTCGATTGACCCTTAAGGATATAACTCTAACACAGTCTAACAAATGAGTCTTATTATAATAATAATCACAGAATGTGCAATTAAAAATTGGAAGAGAGCTAAAGAAATCTATAACCCAAGTACTGTCAAAAAACAATCAGTTTATATCCCCAACACAAGTGCACTGTTGAACAGAATTTTGAGACCCCATTCCAGAAGAAAGGAGATTTGTAAAAGATCAGATATTTCTGTTAAAGGCTCTGGAAAGAACAGCAGTGCCATGGATCTCCATCATGCCCTGCTTGATATTACTTAATATCTCATTTTACTAATTAGGAAAATATACATATCAACTATGTGTCTTGTCTAAAGTCAAAGAGCTAGTAGAATCCTCTTTCTATAGAATCTAGTGATTACTATTTGAGATTCAGCTGATAAATATTAAGGGCCAAATTCTCTGATGCTTTTAAATATACTGACTCACATTCAAGGTCAGAGTCCACTTTGTACTTAAAAGATCTCAGTCTTTGTGAAAGCTAAATGCACAACTCCTAAATCCCCAAGTGTTCCAGAATGTCCTTTGGTTTTTCCAAATGCTAGAGGGCATGCCCCTATTCAATGGCTCTTTAAAAAGCAGATACATTGGCTCAGAAGTGAGAAATAAGTAAAAGGAGGGAATTAACATTTATTTAACAGCTACATGGCTCTGGTAGTAGGCCAGGAACTCCACTTATATCCCATCTATCTCTCGCAAAACACCTAGAGAATAGTACATTATTCCCTTTTTGAAGATAAAAAAACCCTGAGGCTCGTAAGTTTAAATAACTTGCACAAAGTCTTATACATAGAAAATGCCAAAATTGGGTTTGGACTCAGGTGAATTAAACTCAGAGATTGTGCTCTTTTCACTTCACCTCAGTGCCTCTCTGACAATGGGCAGAGAAACTTCACTGATTGTTTTTAAGTCTGATATGAGGAGGTGAAAGCTGTGTACTAAGCTTGCTGCTTTCAACATAGTACATATTAATAAATGAGAGTAATTATGGGGAAGTGACAGAAAGACCAGTGAAAGAAGAGTATAGTTGGAAAGAATCTAATACTTTCATAGCTCTATAAAACTAAGATATATGTAAAATATATAAAAGCATTATCTTTATTTTTAAGAGAAACCAGCTCAGAAACAACAAAGAAAGATCTTATACTGTCCCTCATAGTTTTGGATGAATCAATAGCATTAATAATCAACTCTACAAATAAAAGGATATGTAAGTGATCTTGAAACTGAAATTTCTAGACAGTGCAAAGAGTTCTGAAACATCAAGTGTGAAATTGGAAAAATATGTACATTTTTGGTATGACACCATCAACTGAGTAATACTCGTGGAAATGGAATAAATGACATTTGTAAAATCTTGTCTTAATACTAAGTTGGGAAGTAAGTAGACTTCTAGTGCACAAATACATGTCAATTAGCTATAGAGGAAATAAAGAGAAATGTTTCTTTGGCTACTTTTTATATGATGTGAAAACATTTCCTAAAGAGCAGGATAAAAATGTGAGAAATATCTGCTGCTTCCTCTCACAGCTTTGAACTGATTATTATACTGTATGTTAAATAGTGGGTTAAACACACCGATATACCAAAGTTCTTGCTTTCTTATTGAACGTGTGTGTGTCAGAAAAGCTTAGTATCTGCCAGTTAACCACCTTGGTAGCATTTTAAATAAAGCGAGAACTTCCGATAACTCATTTAGTCTCATTTTTTCTTGACCTCTTGTGTGTTGTTGTGTTTTTTTGTTGTTGTTGTTGCTTGTTTGTTTGCTTGTTTGTTTTTCAGGATTTCTAAATCCACTTTCTCTTTTTCTAAATATTTGATGGAATTTTAGATTTCTCTTTATAAGCATTCTATTCTCACTTCTCTGGGATTTCTTTCAGAAAGTCTTGGGTTGAAATTCTCTTTGATTCTTGGTTTCTATGTATGTTAAATGGGACAAAATATTTCCCCCTCAAAGTTAATGTTTAAATGAAAAACAACACCTTTGGCACATAGTGCTCAAAATGGCTTACCAATGTGAGTCTAGGGAGAAGGGATCTTATTTTATTTCTCTTTTAGCTCAGTATTTGTCCTTTAGAAGTTGCTAAATAAATGTTTATTGATGGTTACAGACACATGTTGAAAATTTAAAACAGAAACAAATGTCTTGCCCTTCTGGACTTTCAAGAAAGTAAAAGAGATATATGCAATCAAATAACTTCAATACAAATATATGAACAATGTAAAAGAAATATGCATTAAAGTACTATAAAAACACATAGACATATAAAAGATTACAATAAATCACATTTGTAATATTGTTTCACTTGGAATCTCCTCTGCAGCAATGTGTGTAGGGGAGGGATCCTTCAGTAATCTGTATATAACCCATGAAGCCTCTTATTCTTACAAAGACAAGAGCTATCAGTAAGGTGTGATTCTGCGTGTATGTGGAGGGTAGTGGGGGATGTGGGACTCCTACCCAAGCTCTCCCCTGCACATTGTACTCCCCATACTTCCCCATGATCTCTCAGATTAATTGCCCTGAGAAGGCCATGTGTATTAATCATATTCTTCCAAAAATAAAATTAGGTAACTTGTTAAGGAAGCTGAGATAGGAAGAATTAATTGCTCTCTTCTGATGATGATGTTTCTCTGACCACAGACAGAGAAATATGCTGAGTGGAAGACCCATAATTTGTTATAAATATCCTCCCTGAATTTCTCAACCATCTTTTCAGAGGAAACACAATGGGGCCTCCTTAAAATATGGAATAGCACATCCCTTTCCTTAGGACTAGGGTGTAAAATCTTTCAGTGTCGGTGGGAAAGGAGCTTTAAAAAGCTTTTCCTCTTGTGCTTTTTATACATTTCTCTTTCTGGAATAATTTTCATGAGGTAGTAAGACTTGAGAATTGGTAAGACAATGGCTTCTAAGTTCTTAAGTTTTGGAAGTTATCAAAAAAAAGACAGGACCCAGGAAAAATAGAGAGATAAATGATGTTAAAAGATTAAATATGGTTCTATGATTTGAATAAGGAAGGCTAGAATTGCTAACATAGATTCAGGATTATCCCTTGCTAGGGATATAAAAAATAAATTTTCTGTTGTGTCTCTTGCATTGTAGTTCCAGAGATCATAGTGTGGATATTGGACTTGATAAAGAAACTATTTGGTCAGGATAAGAAAAGCTAACAACTTACTTTCATCACTACCTTTAGACCCAACTCTGCACACCTATAAAAGCGACATGAGATAACTGACAATCAGAACTTGGGAATCCCAGTAATCCCAGATCCCAATTCCAAAGACGAGAAGGTATAGTCAGCCTCTCTGAAGAACTGGGCATTTATTGCTAAAAACAGAAAAGCAGTGTAAGCCAAATTGATGAAAGGTCAGCAAGAACAGTTCCAGATATAAGACCTTCATAAGCCAATTTTCCACCTTGATAAATCCCACTACCTTCTCTAATGCAGTATTTACTACTTGGTGAGGGTGGCAGGGATGCGGGGGGAGAGAAAATATTGTAAAATGATTCACCATTGTAATTCACGGCTTTTTCTTTCTGTTTATACTGTACTCGTTTACCATAGCATGTCAGATAAGGAGTCAGAGGAACAGAAGACAATAAAGGGAAAGATACTAAGTACTGACTTTGTATATGTAGCAACACATGTATTATCTTCTTTAATCTTCACAGAAAACTTAAATGCAATTTAATTTACATCATATTATAAGTGCAAGATTTATTATCCTCATTCCAATTTTACAAAATAGAAAACTGAGACTTAGAGATGAGAAGTAACTTAGTTTAGCTGACTTAGTCAAAATTTAAAACTTGGATTCTAATTTCAAAGATTGAGTTTATTTTACCACCCTCTGAGATACTCAACTTAAGCATTTTAGGTAGAACAATTTTCAAGGCACAAGCTCTATGTAAGTGTAATCTGAGATAGAGTCTTACCTTACATAATTTATCCTGATTTACATGACTGCCTGTTTTTACCAAATTCTCCTAGTTTCATCTCCAATTTGGTGCCTCTCTTAGGTCCAAATAGTCTAAACTTAAGGACCATTATCCTGTCTCGTCTTCAGTGGGCACTCTCATTTTAAATCCATATGTTTCATATCAGGGCTATTTTTCTAAATTCCTCAGTGAAGTAATCACAAGTGGAAACTCTTAATTCTGCTCTTTAGCCCTTTGCTATCTCTGCCCCTAAAGTGTCTTTATCCTTTTCTGTCTTCACAGATTCACTAAATCCCAGAGTCGCAGCATGGCTATTTCTCTTCATAGGTTATAAACTAAAATTATAATTTGTCATAAGTAGAAAATGGTACCAGATTGTTTAAATTTTGTCATGTTGTGGCCCTACACTTTTTCTCAGGCATACTCAACTTTCATAGTGCCCCGCTATGCCAATGTATTCTTATAAGTTAACAGTCTAAAGGGGCTTTGCTTCTTGTTGTGCAGAGTTGCATTAAAAGGGTTCCATGCCACATATGTGTTTCATATCATTCTTTGCCTTTCTTAACTGAGCCAATTAATGAAAACTCTCTGTCTGTCTCCCTCCCTCTTCTAACTTTAAAGAGGTAATGCTCACTTTAGAAAACAGAAGCATATACAACCCAAACTGGAAATGTCATAGGGTCTTGGAGTATTATGTTACTATTACTTAATATTGATTTTTAATGCATCCAAAAATGTAACACTTTAAGCATAAATACTAAGTGTGACTGTGTTTTGTATGAGTGGCAGTTTCTCTCTATAAAAGATGATTATTGTACATGCTGTTGCCCTATGGGTATTTTTCTTTGTAACATATGTTGATTAACAGCAGAGGGCGTAGAAAATATGCATAAATGAATGTAGATGACAAAATGTGAGCAAATTGTAAAGGAGAGCAAAGGAGAGCCTGCACATGGTCTTCTCTATTCCTATTACTGTTGCTAGCTAAATAAATGATGATAATTTGACCCATTTTTTTTTTTGGCCTCATACTAAATAATATTTTCCACTGCATTTTGAAAGAGTGAGAAGAAGATTTGGGAACCAGGGTGCATGTGGAATTGCCATGGAAACTGCTGCCACATTCAGCCAATGAAAAGCTTCCAACATGCTCTTTCAACTTCACTCCACTTCCAAATTTAGTGATTTAAAACACCTGTTCTCTAGCACATGATTACTGTGATTTAATGGGGGGTTATTAGAGCTGTAAATAGGATGGATTTTTTTTTTTTATGAAGGTGTTGAAATTTGATGTGCATATCTATTTTTGAAAAGGGTAAAAATTCTCTTCAACTGATATTTCCATATCTTTAAAATTCTTATTCTCTTTATTTGGTAATTTTAAAAGGTAGAATGAGGTAAAGAAAATGTCCTTGCTATTATCTTGTTGATACACGAATAAATAAGGCAATATTCACTAGTAAATCCCATTGAAAAGAAAGATGTATTTAAATTGACTCCCAAATACGACTAGTGCATTAGGTGTCCACAATGCTGAGAACCATGAAGAGATAAACCCCACAATGCTGAGAACCATACGAAGATAAAACTTTCTAAAGTCGGCTGTAACTTCATTCATTTCTTATCTCTGATCTCTATATCTCTGTCTCAGGGATGCATGTGTATGTCTTTTCTGGTGTTTCACATGTATTTAAAATCAGAGCTATAGCATACATTTTCTCTTGTGAAAAGCAAAGATCACTTTTATTTTAACCATTTTTAATGTTAGTTTAACTGCTAAAGTTTTGCAAAGGCCAGCTAATTCTTTGCAAGTATTTGCCTTACTTTATACAACTGAATAGTGTGTGTGTGTGTGTGTGTGTGTGTGTGTGTGTATACACACACACACACACACACATATAATTTGTTTTTGCAAAATATTTTCGGTGGAAAAATAAATTATTCCATGTGGTACAAGTGATTTAAGCATATAAATACCTGGAAACATTCTAAAATTAATATATTTTAATAGAGCTATAAGCTATTGGATATATGCCCAGAAACAATGCCTAAAAACATGTGATATTCACAAATATTAAGACTGCTTTTATTTTAATATTATCAAGAAGCTCTATAACTATTATGATTCCTCCAAAATATAGAAAAAAAAGAAAACAAGATAAATACAAACTTGAAAAATGTTATAGAAATTTGGAAAATAAAGTCTATATAGTACATTAAGAATGCAAGAAGAAAAAAATGTGTTTATAAAAGGATCATTGACACTAAAAAATGATTGTTGTTTATGTGTATATTAATGATCCACTTAGCTATATAAAATATGATGTTCCTTTGACATTGCCTAATAGGCAAATTACAGTATATAACTAGTTCATTTTTATCTTCAGCAAAGACTGAAAAACTAAATGTTCATAAAAAATAAATAAGTTAAAAATTGAATTGCATTTATAAAGTTTATGAGATGTGAGACCAATATATTCAGTCTACCCAGATTTTCTGCAAACAAAATAATGACTTTTCATGAATATAAATATTATCCAAAACATTAATTCTGTATTTTGTGACATATGAAAACAAAGAATAAAACATACAATAAAAATTTCCAGGCCTGTACAAACATTTTCATTGGAACTCTCCTGATGATTTAATTCTCGAACGGAAATGACTTAAGATTTTTTATCAGGACTATTTTCTTCTTAAATAAAATAAGCTATTTAATTCCTTAAGATTGCCATTCTCAATCAGCCCTTTTAATGTATCTATTCATGATCTCTATCCTGGAAGCCTATTTCTAAGTTATTTTCATCCTCTGCTTTTAAGAATATTTATTTTTAAAACTTTGCCAGGTATCCAACTAGCTAGTCATTTATTAATTCAGCTCTCCATACATCTAACAAATATGGTTTTAATGAATACTACGTGCCAATGAAATATGATTATTAGTCCTATAAATATAAAGATGGAGAATAAAAAGAAGCCTACAAATGATTAAAGACAAAATGCTTTCAATATAATCCTAATAAAGAATAATTAGAAAACTCGGCATTCTTCTCTAAGAAACTATATTTATTTGGGGGTGACCTTGTCCATATACAGGTATTTCTAATTATAACAGAATTAACAGTTGATAAGAATTATTGAAAGAATGTGTCTTTGTATACTGAAGACCTAAATCAGGATGCATTGTACATTGTACATCTTTACATTGTATTCATATACTCAGTATTTCTTCGGTCCCCATGCTCTAATCTGAGAAAAAAGAGGATTGATTCAGTGATGATTGTACATTATCAAATACCAGAATATCTTTTTTCCTTTGGTGCTTCCACTCTACATTACAGTTGTCCTTTCTTAATTTTATTTTACTAGCAAATGGTATTGATAGATAAAAACTGTATGGAAGTTTAGAAAGGTATACTTTTACATCTATTGGCTTGACCCCTATGTTGCTGTGGGAAGAGGTAAACAAATGTTATGTTTACACTGGTCTCATACGAGGCAATGTGGTATAGTGAGGGTAGACAGGCTGTGTCTGTAATGACAGTTTCTCATTTATCTCTCCTATCCTTCACTCCTCACCTCAGGACTTCGCATTTCTTTCTTTAGACAGCAACAATTCCTCCTGAAATTCTATAGACTTTTAATCAGTCCCCAAAATATTTAATTTTTAAAATTAAATATTGGGTTTACATGAGTATGAGGAAGTTAAATTAGTCATTGTCAGCTATTATCAATGAAAAGTCATGCAAACATATACATATAAAGTTGTTTGAATAGTATGCAACTCAAACTCTAGTGATTTTGTATTAAAAGTTTGGCTCAGCTTTGCAGTTTATAAAATTTTAACCTGTCTTAGGTGCCTCATTTGATTTTCTCAATTCATTTTTATTGGCAGTAAGATCATCCTTAAAAGCATAACTATGTAGATTGGTTCTTGATTAATAGTATTCTGATAACCTTTTCTATATATTAGCACTGTTGATTTATTTAAATATCATTTTTCCAGCACTTGGCAAAGAGAGACAAGAGAGAGAAGGAGGGACTGAGAAAGAGGGAGAGAGAGAGAGACGAGATGTATTTTGAGAGGAATTCCATAGACATATGATTAAAATCGAATATTCGTCTATATGTTGTTGCCTAAGGGACTAGGTGCTAGCTTTTATGGTTTTTGAATACCATACATAATGAGAAATACATTTCACAACAGAATCTAATATATGCATATCTACATGTATGTATGTGCATACAAATATATATAATAAAAATCAGTAACAAGTTTCCTGAAACAATGCTTACTCTTCCTATGATAAAACTCTGATATTTTGATATTTTCTATTTTTAATTATCATAATTAATTAAAATATACTTACTGAGACCTACTAAACAAATTTAATGACCTAGCTAAGACCTACAGTTTGAAAGGGATTGTTCTAAATAAATTTAGAAAGGTTCTCATCTCTTGTCTTTTTATAGATTGCTTTTGTCCCATTCTCTTTCTCTTGTCTCTCTGAAACTCTAATCAAATGAAACTTAGGTCTTATTAATGTATTTTCTCCTATTCGCTCTTCTATATTTCTTTTCTCTGCTTCATATGGGAGCATTTCTTTTTTCTATTTGCCAGTGAAATCTGTCCCCTGGATTCTTTATTTGGGTTATTATATTTTTAATTTGTAGGATTTCTTGATTTTTCTTTTTCAAATCTTTAAAAATATCTTTTATAATTGCTCACTGTTTGCTGAAATTTTTTATGTCAGCTATTATTTCTATAAGCATAGTTAGTATACTTTTACTATCTATAATAGTAATTCCACTATTTGTAGTATCTGAGGGTCTGTTTTTGTTACCTGTTGTTTGTGCTGGTTCTTCTTTCCATCATTTTTATCTTTTCATATGCCTAGTTATACTAGAATTGTAGGACTATTTTATTTAGAAATAAAAATCAAAGTAATGTGAGGCCTACAGTGATGCTATTTTTCCTTGTATAGGTACATATGAAATTTTATTTTAGACTACAAATGCCTGGGAGAACTAGCAATCTGGAATCATCTAAATGTCAAGGTTTGAGATTATTCAAGGCCACCCAGATGACTCAAAGATCAGTCACAGTTCATGTAAAAGTTGATTTACTTTCAATTCACAATAAATTCTATAGCCTTTTAGGTTCTCAAGCAGAAGATATTTTACTAAAGCCCTCATCATTTGCAAGCTCGAGACACTTTTCAGAGCAAGATTCCCAAAAACTTTCGCATCCTCTTAGCTACCTTTTTCTTTTTGCTTTTGATCAGGAAAATCTTCCTTCATAATAATAATTTTAATGGCTGCTTAATTTCTTTGTATTTTCATCTTCTCTCAGATAATGGCATAATATCTACTCATGCTCCTAGTTTCTTAGTCATCTCAGGCTGCTAACAAAATACCACAGAGTGGGCGACTCAAACAACAGAAATTTATTTCTCACAGTTCTGGAGCTTGGGTGGTCTAAGATCAAAGTGGTAATGGGTTCAATGTCAGGTAAGGGTCCTCTTCTTGATTTTCAGACAACTGCACTCTTGCTGTATCCCCACATAGCAGAGTGCTCACCCTGACATGTATCTTTTTATAAAGGCACTAATCCCATCATGAGGTTCCACCTTTATCTTATATAAACCTAATCACTGCCTAAAGGCCCCATCTCCAATTGGGGGCTAGTGCTTCAACATATGAATTTTTTTGGCAGGGAGAGGGCAAAATTCAGACCATAGCAGCTAGTAACTATTTTATGCTTCTAGGAATATATATTTATATTTTAAAAGTTTCTAGTTGCCATGCTTTATGGAGCATGAAAACTGGTCTAAATAACCAAGACTATTATTACTACAAAAGGAAATTTCTCAAGGGAGTTTATTCTCCTTCTATGCACCTTCATATAGAGAGAGCATCTTTCTTTTCATGCTCCTTAAGTGTAAGGATTGATTATGTCTTACTTGTATATCTCTCAAAATGCTTATAAGGATACCTTTTAAGGTAATTCATCCAACATTAATAAAAAAAGTTTTATGATGAAAAATATGGATAAGTAAAAGTGAAAAAATAACACTTGCACTCATGACACCAAGTGATAATAATGATTAGCCTACTATAATTTTTTATGATAGCATTTTCTGCCCATTCTTCAAGTATGAGTTCTTATCTATGAATCCTTTTTAACTTAAAATATCATTTTTTTTTCATGTCATTAATATTATCCTATAATCTATACTGGAATTACTACATAATATGTCATTCCATGAGTGTGCCATTAATCATTCCTAGTTGTTATATATTTAGACATTTAAAGCTTTTAAAAAAGTGTTTATTATAATTTGTGTGTACTGATTTCTAATCGATTCGTATTTATTTCTCCATTTAAATAGGATTCTTGCACACTGAATTCCACTGAGAAATAAATTTAATAATATATTGCTAGAGGTGTCTTGATTGTTTTATTGAAACACATATTATGATTACAAATTTCAAAAACAATAGGAATTAGTTTCTGACTGAATGAGGATAATGAAAGAAGGTACACGATGGTACCTTCAAACTCTTAAATAGATTGGGTCTTACTAAGCTGTAGTTCTTTGCATTTATTTGGTATATGTTTTTAAATGGAGAAAAGGTAGAATGAGTTTCTTTCTTCCTATTGTTAAATGACTATATTATGCAGTCTCTTCAAAATTAAATAGAGTTTTGGTCAGTCACATAATATGTCCACTACAATCATTTTCAAAGAACAAAGAATTTATTGGCTCAGTGAATATGACTGTAAGAATGTGTGGTCTTCCAGGAGGACTTATTTAAAGTTCCCCTGACTACAAAAAGATATCCTGATCAGCACCACCATCACCATGTTTCAAATCAATAAGTCCAGAGATGCAAATAGAAGTTATTAAAAATTAATCTTTACATTAAAATGCCTTTGTGACTAATAGCAAGTGAAAAAAATATAAATCTTCATACTGGCACTAAACCTCTCTTCTCATAAAAACATTGTGATTTGCATGCACTGGTTATGCCTTGGAATTTATGAACAACAAATAGCAACATGACAGGAAAAAAATACCATTATAAAAGAAAAATGGAGAAAGCAGAAGGAATTTAAATAGCAGAATTGGCACAAGGAGAAGATAGACTAAGGCAGACCTTTGAGGTTTAGTCTTTTTATTTTTCTTGGTTGGTACTATAGAAAGATTACACATATGATAAGTAATTTAATAAGTGTGTCTGATAGAAAGACATTATCGTTTAATTTTAAAAAATTTCAACTTCTTTGTATTCATAGGGAATATTAGAGTCAATCATTTGGTTAATTTCAGATCAAACATGAGTATTGCTGAAGAGAATAAAAACGTGGTGATAGACTGAGTGTCATATTATAATTATGTAACTTCTTGTAGATATGATTTATTGCAAATTTTCTATAAAAATCTCTTACACCTTTTTGAAGATGTGTAGCCGTTTAAGGACAAAGAGGAAGAAATTATCAAATAGAAGGTATTCAGGGTAATGGCATTGATTTGTATTTACAACAGATTTTTTCTGAATTATTCAGTAGATCGGATCAACTGCAAGTGCCCCATATCCAGCCCAAGTTGGCCTACACAACAAAAATAGAAAATAAATATATTTTCTAGGCAACAAAGAAATCTATGGATAGATCAAACTAAAGATAGGCTTATTTAGAAGTTCACTTATCCCTAAGTCTATCTTTGCTTATTCAACTTCTGCACATGATATCTCCCAACGATTCTAGCCTCACATTCCTCCATGTCAAAAAAACATTTGCACCATCTTCCACAAATCCCAGAGAAAAGGCTCTATATCTTTTATTGATTCTGAATGTGTATCCTTGAACTAATCATAAATCAGAAAAAATTTACATTCAGAATTAACCCGGTATGGCTTACATGTCAGAAACACATGGACTGAGAATGGAAAATGAGGTTGAAATGAAAATGATGAGACGAGTAAATATATACTATGTGTAGCAAAAAAAGGTCCATTATTATCCAGCCTGATGGCTGCTGCACATTCTTTTTATTTACAAACACTTTTAAAAGTTATAGACAACCCAGATGCAGTTGAAAATACAATAACCTCTTTTCCAAAGAAAAATTTCAGATATCAATTTATAATTATATCTAACTTTAAATCTGGATTTTTATGGGATATATATCCTTCCTCAAGAAAATTGGATACAGTGCCTCATTGCCTAAATGAAACAATTTGTCACTATCATTACACCCAGTATCCACTGGTAGAAAAAGAATAAGAAG
>NW_011888934.1:2940419-2954398 GCF_000151845.1 Pteropus vampyrus | reverse complement strand
TGATTAAAATTCTCAGATAGTACCCCACTCATTCTCAATAAGGAGACATCTTTAAAATTACTACCTATATACCCTGCCCTAACTGGGTCCTTTTCATTTTTTTGACCTCTATTCTCACTCATGTCCAGCTAGAATGCTGCCCAGGCCATGCCTCATTCACACATGCCACATGCCATGTGACTTCTCACAAAGACATTTGCTCAAAATGCTTTTTCCTGTTTATTTGCACAATTCTTCCCTCTCGTCTTTCATGTCTTTGTTCAAATGGCACCTGCTCAGTAAAATTTTTCTTGAACATTGAACCTCACTTCTGAAAATCTGGATCTTAAATTTTCTTCATTGGTCTTATCACCATGGATATACTATATATTTTATTTATTTATTTTCTTTATTAACTTTCTGCTTCCATTATATTGAAGCTCCTCTAGAGAAGATATTTTTGTGTATTTTGAAACTGCTTTATCTGCAGTGTCTAGACTAGTGCCTGAAAGAGTTCTGAGGCTCAATAAATATTTATTTAAATAGTCAACAAAACTATATCACTGTAGACTTTTGAGTAATCTAAGAAAGACTAAGTATGTTCTCATAAGAAAGCAAATTGCTAAACTTTTATCAGCCTTAATTCTGGTATTTTAAAAATGGGAATCATATCTATTTCCTAAATTTGTATACATCTTTATGAGATATATTTAAAAAATATTAATACAAAGATTATAATATGTACTCAATAAACATTAGTTCACTTTCTGTTCTTCCTGCTTCATATATATTTAAAAACCATTTCTATTAGTTATTTAACATATGACTTTTTTAGTTTCCTAGGGCTGCCATAGCAAAGCATCACAAACTGGGTGGCTTAAAACAAAATTTATTTTCTCAGACTTCTGGATGTTATAGGGATCACCCTAATTCAGTATGGCTTCATCTTAAATTGATTATACCTGCAAAGACCTAGGTTGCATTCATAAGTACTGGGGGACAAGACTTGCACATGTCTTTTTTGAGGTACAGAATGTAAACTTCTCTACTGACCTTCCGTTGCTTGTATCTCTATTTCTGATTGAACAGTGTTACTCTTTCTCTTAGTATTACCCCTCTCAGAATGACTGTCTATATAACAAGGATGGTAAAACTAGAAAGTTAAAAGAAGTAGATAAATAAAATCTCATATATTATCAAGAATATTTTATATTTAAAAAACCTTGTATTTGCTTTGGCTGCCTTTTAGAATTTTCTGACATTCATATAGTTAAATACATAAACAGATTAAAATTTTCCTTGTAAATTTAAATGCATGATTCACAAAATTAAATATAGGTAAATTCAGACTTACAAGTGCTGAAAAAAAAGGCAAATTAAAACCATTTTGGTGTAAATTTTTCTTCACCAACCAAATAATCAAAAACAAAAATAAAAGAAATACTACTTGTCAAACTATATAATCTTGCTCTCTCATTCCAATCTTAATATCTCTAAAATAAAAAAAAAAATCTTTTTATGCCTCTTGATATATGTACACAGTATGACCTATGCAATAGCCTTAAAATAATTGAACTAAAATTTAATCCAGCTTAAACTTCTGCTAGTTTCTGCTGCAAAGAGATGAGCTTCATTCTTTCTAAGGCAATATGAAGAGAGACAGAAAAAGAACTTGGAAGTTCTTTCCTGTTATGGACTGAGTGTTTGTGTCTCTCAACAAACAAAATTCACATGTTGAAGCCCTAACACCCAATGTGACTATATCTGGTTGGAGACAGGGCCATCCTGAAAGTAATTAAGATTAAATAAGATCATAAGGATAGGGCCCCAATCTGATCTGATTAGTATTTTTATAAGAAGAAATTCCATAGAATTTGATCTCTTTTTTTGCACATGCACAGAGAGGAGGCCACATGAGCATACAGTCAGGAGGTCAATGTCTGCAAGCCAGGAAGAGACCTCTCACTAGGAATTGAATCAACTAGCACCTAGATACTGAACTTCCCAGCCCATGGAACCATGAGAAATAAATTTTTGTTGTTTAAGCCACGCAGTTTGTGGTATTTTGTTATGGTAGTGTGAGTAGACTAATACATTCTTTATCTGTCCTACAACCAGAATGCCATCAACATTAGTTTCTAACAGTCTTCGATATTCTCAGTGGCTTTTTATTTTTTATGTTCCTTTCTCAAATTCATACTTCATTCTTGCATGTATAGCTTCTCTATTTTTTATTTGAATGAAAGGAGCCAGCTGCCTAGGCTAGTTCTCCATTTATCAGTGCCTTTTGCTTTTTCCATGTGCATAATCATGAAGATCACATGGCCCTAATACATTATTGAATTTAGTCATTAAATTTGCTTCCATTCCGGTCAGAAGCCAATGTTTTGGCAACTCATGGGTGTGCTTCAGGGTGCTGTTGAAAGCTCTGGTGAGCATGATTTTTGTACTTGTTCTTGTTATTACCCTGATTAGGATGATGATTGGTTTCCATTTATCTTCCTCAGAAAGGTCATCTTATTTAAGAACCACCTATGAAAAACACTCAGAAAAATATGTTACTCGTCGTGTTATGTGTAGAAAGGAACTATATGCCTTTCATAACATAATTGCTACACATATAATTTTGAAATTAAAAGTTACAATTTTCAATATAAAATTCATATATCTCATTTGGGGATCAAAGCACACCATAAAACTTGGTCATTTATGTGGGAAATATGTTACTCCTCTAGAGTTCTAATTCATAATTTCTTGCATAATGTACACTTGGTGAAAAGTATTCTTTTTTGATTTTTCAGGCCACATTCTCACTTGTATATTCTTAAGCATACATCAATGTGCTCTTTGACTACTTTCTTTAGATTGCAAATATAAATCCTTCTCTGGAGTTAGGCAATGTGAATATTTAAGTCAATAACAGAGATGCACATTATTTGGATATAAAAAATATATAATGGGCCAGTATTTGGGATGATTTTAATAATCATAATTGACCATGATTGATTGACATTCATTTATTCATTAAAATTCATCGAATAGTTACTATGTGTCACATACTTTTCTAGCCAGTGTGTTAAAGATAAAAAATATAAGGCATGGGATATTGCTGTCAATAAATTAAGAACAAGGGAAGTTTATGTAGTGGAGGGTAGTACATGCAAAAAATATAGTTATGTTTGCACAATTTTGTGAATATATTAAATACTATTGAATTGCACAATTTAAGCGGGTGAAGTTTATGGTATTAATTATATCTCAATAAAGCTGCCATAAATATCTTGCTTTGGAGGGCTGATTCATTACTCTGTTGTGGGATTTTTTTTTTTAAGTTATCTCTCCCAGAATGTAACTTCCTTGAGGGTGGAGACAGTTTCTATCTAGTTTATTTTACATCTCCAGCATTCAGTACAAGTGTGGCATATAACATGAGCTTTACAAATTTGGTTGGATGAATTTGTTGAATGAATACCATTAAAAAAATGAATGCCAAGTGTCAATAGTTAAATGAGGAGGTGAACCAGGTTCTCAGTGGGGGATTAATAAGTTAAGTTTTAAATATATTGAGTTTACTCTGTCTATTGTACATCAAAGAGAGTTGTTTAATGGAAGTTGTAATCATGAATCTGAATATCGAGAAAGCAGCAGGAGTAGTGGCTTGTTAATATAATGGCTATTTGAACCTAAGCATGGAAAATTGAGATAAAAAAGGCATATTATTAATCTATGCACTTTTATGGAAAAACAATAATTTAAAAAGTCATACTCATAATCTTGGTATCATCTACTGACATTAAATCACCAAGATTGAGGTAGTAAGCTACTGATATTGTATTGGTCATTTACATAGCTCTATTCAACATATTTTAGTTCTGTTGAGCTTATTACATGAGAAGATTCTGTCTTAGAATAGTGACTTATCTGAAGCAAATCAATTTTGTAGGCTGCTTGTACCTGCTTAGAAATGGCACTTTCTTGTGAAAGAAACCCACAAAAGCACTCTGTCAAAGTCATTTCGAACTTAGCATATGACTTGCACTTTACTCAGGATTTTATATTTATTTTTTGTTTTATCTCTATGACCCTGATGATTGGATATTTTAGATAAGAGAGCAAAGACATAAAAAGCTTAGAAGGCTGTATATCATCTACTTTTTAAGTGATAACGTCTAAGAAGCAATGCCACGTCTTCTGATTCCAAAGCCAACCCTCTACCAATGATTCATTTGAAAGATTGGTTTAGAAGGGATTCTTGAATTTGACAGGCATTGAGAACTTTCAAAACTGTAGAAACCTAAAAATAAAAACAGAATTCAATGTATAGCCCATTGGTTGAAACCAGATGATGGACACAATTGTAGGCAAAATTCTATTAAAGAATATAGAATCATGTAGCAAAACACAGCAAAATCTGTGTGTGTGTGTGTGTGTGTGTGTGTGTGTGTATTCTAATATTTCATTTCTTATTTAACTTCACCATCCTCAAAAGAATCTTCATCGATGGGATTTTATATTACGCCCTACATTTGGTATGAAGCAGATAGTTGGTGTTTTCACATATTCCCAAAGCTCAGAAGAAGGCTCATTTCATTCCATGTGAACACATACTTGTACCATCTGAAATAAGGCTGGTAAACTGGGGACTGCAGGGGGTAGGGCCCAGAGCCACTTGGCAGTTTTTTCACAGATTTTTTTAAAAGCCAGTAAGTTCTTTCTGGCCTTTCTAAAAGACAAACACTTTGCAGAAAAGCTGTGCAGTAAGGGAAACTATCAAAAATCATTCTTGTAGAACAGTGAGGCAGTGAGGCAAACACTATCTCCCTCGTGGTTTTAAAGCCTGTAATAGAAATTAACAGTGCCATCTGCAGCCCGATTATGCACTTTAAGATCCTCGCATGGTTTATAGCATGCATTATGGTATAAAGCAGCAATTTTTGCTAAGCTAGTCACAGATATATCCATTTTCACAAAATTAAAAGATCTTAAGGACATAAAAAAATACTAAGACAGAGATGGGGGAGAGGCCATGTGAGCATTAAAAAACCTTCTTCATCTGGGTTTATCTGACATTCTCAAGCCACTGCCATCAATTTTCTCTAGTTCTTTATTGTCATCTTCACCATCCTTTAGAAATAAATTTTGTGCTGCTAAACTAAATTATATTATCTGCTCCAGTGGTCTAAGCTAGCAATTTATTCCATATACTCACCATCTTTGTGTGAAATAACATCCCTGAACTTTCTATTTGCTTTTAGGTGTTCTATTTTTGAAGATGGTCAAAAACTCTGCATAGCTAGAATAGGTAGAAAGAAGTTGGTAACTCTATCAGTGATTCACATTATTATCTATGGATGGGAGAAACTTCAGGGCTTTTCATTGAAACTTAGTTTAAAATTAGTAAATTAGTTACTTTGGTTTATAAATTGTGCCAGAAGGTTTTTGGTCATCAGTGATCATTTATGAGATGGAGTAAAATGGGTCTTCAGGAATTAAAGCAGAAACATGTGTCACAGTAAAGTGCTCCCTGTCTTACATGGACATGCCATAAAACTTGCACTATAATGTATATTTTGCTCAATACTTCTAGTTCAAAATGCAAAATGCAGTGTATAATAGAGAGCATGTCTCTATGAAACAATCTGCTTTACTGAGAATGGAGGAAACCCTTATTAGATCCCTCCCTTTAATGAGCACTTAACAGATATTTTCACATTTAGATTATTTAAGACCCATAATAATTCTCTCAGATAAAATCATCAACTTCCATTTTCCATATAAGGAACATGGAAACCTGAGAGATTTTTATATCTTTCTAATATTCATTGCCAAGTTTATCGCCAGTGTAGTTTTAATTCCTCTAAGTAAAGAGAAATATCACCACTCATTGCTCTATAGTTCAACTCTCTCCAAGCTTCAAATTCAGTTAAAGGGGATTATCTTTGATAAAGATGATGCTTAGGACAAGGATATATAAATGTAGATATAAGCTATCCTCTAAAGCTTTCCATGACTAGCAAGGACTGAGACTCAGTAGCAATTGTACCTTTGGCTGGAATTATAGCCATCAGAAAAATCTTGAAGCTATAGACTAATGAAATAGAGTTTTCCTCTATACTTTCAAAGGAAGTACCAAAATTATGTTACAGGTTTTTCAAATGCAAAGAGTAAAGTTGCTGGAGATATGATATTACTGGCAAGTGAGAGATTTAGAATATCAACAGCCTTTATTACTTTCAGATAGAATCTCCAAAAACCAAGTTATTACTTTCTACTTTAACTTTTCAAAACCCTGGTTAACCACTCTAACATTTATAACATCTATAACATTTGTGACTAAAAACAATAATTGTTAAATGCCTATTGAATTATTACTTTGAATTTCCTGGTTAGCTCGAAATGAACCAAAACGAACAAACAAACAAATAAAAAAAAAACACCTTTTAGAATTCTATTTTATTTTTTAAAATTTTATAAATTCACAATCTAATTGTATTCATTTTGAAAAATTTAGTGCTTTAGTCAGAAAAAGACTAGCTTTTAAATGATTTAAATACTCGTAAATTATTTAAATACTGATATCAAATAACCATACAGGATGTTAATCTGAAATAAACTTTTTCTTAGCTTCTCTGAGTAACTGAAGTAATTTTGTATTTTAATTGTCTTTTCAAAGAAATCGACTATTCTGTCATCTAACAATTTTTCAGAAAAATATTTTTCAAAATGTAATTTTTAAAAAGAAGATTGTTCATTTAAGCAATGCTATAGCAGCTGTTGACTTTATCAGTTGTCTATATATTGTTAGTTGTTCAGTTTTTAATGACCAATATATGCACAATTATTTGGTTATAATGTGCAGCTGATCTGAGTTGGATGATAAAGTGGCCAAATATGACTTTGTTTTAAATGAATGACTCTTGATTCATAGCCACAGTCTGAACATAGCATGAAGTAGTTACCACTGAAAGGTTTAATTTAAAAATTCATGTCAGCACCAGATGTAGGATTAGTAAATGGAGCAGCACAGAGATGGAAAGAGTTAATTTTATCTCTTGTATATTTTGTAACTTGGTTCTGGTCATCTAATCCACGTCACTGCTATGCTTTTTAGCTTGTACCAAGTTTGTTTAATGTGCCAGGCATTGTGGAAAGTGGTTTTCACGTGATGTTTTATTTAAACTAATAAACTCATAAGTTAGGTGCAGAAACCAATTATAAGAGAGGTTGAATACCTTTTCCAAGGTCACACAATAAGTGGTAGAACAGAAATTCAAACCGAAGTTTTCTGATAGCAGTCTATGCTTGAAATCAGTGTTTCTCCAATTTAAATATGTCCACAAATTACTAAGGAATATTATTGATTTTATGATTTGGTAGGTCTAGAATATGAGATGGAATTATTTCTTTCTCTCAAGTTCTCAAGTTATGTTCATGCTGCTAGTTTTCAGACTATACTTTGAATAGCAAAGCTCTAAATCTCCATACCTCCTCCAGATGTCTGTTGCATGGCTATATATAGAAATAGTAATGAACTTTTCTAGGAAAAAGCAAGAAAAATAAGAATCGCCTTTTCTATACACCATTCGTCCAACAAGCCCGTCCACAACCATCACCCTCTTCTGTCCTTTTAATCACTTAGGAACCTAACAGCCCCAGGCTGCCTGCTTTTGTTTTTAATTTTTGTTTTTTTGTTTGATTTGCTGATAGCCTCCACTGCTTCTCCCCTGCAAGACTTATTCCCTTCGGTCATTTTTGTATCCTTAAAAAACCTTGATTAATTTGTACCTCAACCTTATTAAACACCTCTTGCTTTATCTTTGGAAAACTGATTTCCTTTAGCGACAAGGAAAAAATATAAATCTATTCATCTTAATTGCAAATGAACAGAGGTGGAATTAATAAGCTAACTTTCCAAGTTATGTTAGCAGTTTTCAAAGGAGGCTTACCACAGAGTCTCAGGAGATTTGTTCTGGTTGGAGTTGTAAGAAATGAGGTTAATCCCATCATTCTTAAGTTATGGCATGTGGGCTACCACCTGAGCTGACCCTGATCAGACTTTATCCACAAAAACGTTTCCCTAAAACCCAATCAGAAAAGAAGTAATAGAGAGAGAGTTTAAACCACTTTTCTGTTCTTAATTGGTGGATATTAGCTGATCCTTCTAACTTCAATAAGATAACTGCTTACCTGACTTGCTTGTTATTCTTTGTGATTTCAACAACTCTCCCTATTTTTTATTTGGTCCCTAAAACCTCACCAAACCATGTTTAATATAGACTTTAACAAAACACATTGAATTGTATTCTTTCTTCTTTTCCTATTAGTTGTTTGGAAAGTTTTTTCAACGTTATTTTCTCTTGTGATGAATTCTGCATATATCATGCTTCTGATAAGCATTTACTATGTCCTCTCTCACAGCTGGCATTTTAAAAAGTCTGATAATTTTGTGCTTCTTCCTTTAGAACTTGGCCTCATGAGCATTTTAAATCTAATGATATTATGATTGGTTGATCTTAGATGTTCCTAATGTGAGGCTTATTTAACATACTTGGCATTCTTTCAGAGATGAAGTCCAGAATTAATTTGAGTCATGTCTGTTGTTCAACAAACTAGAGAAAAAGCAATCCTGCTATACAGGCCCAGAGGAAACAAGGAATCCCTTCTTTTCCTAGTGCTGCCAAAGCTAGTTTCTCTAGCATTATACCAGCGATGGAAATTCTCGAGCAGGCCCTATTTTTAACATGAATCTTGGACTATAACCCAGTTATCTTATTCTAAAGTCTTGGGTGGAAATCTGATGAGGAACCATGTCCTTTGAGCCTGTTTCCTTATAGCCATCTGTTGTTCTGGTTGGTTTGGTACTTTTGATTCTCTTTTTTTCCATTCCTCTTTACATTTCAAAATCAACAATCATAAACTTGAAACTGCTTCTGATGGCCCTTGAACTGTTACATGACCAATGGCCTGGGTTTTCAAAAGTGGGTTTAGGGGAACTGTGCATGCGGTAGGTGTATTGACTTCATTTTTTCCCCCTACAAATTCTAATGAACATATGGTCTCAGTAAAAATCTAGTTCATATACTTGTATACATAATTGCTTTAAAGTAATATTTTTATAATTAAGAAAAAATGGATGATCAAAATAGCAGGAGTTATAAAGAATACATTAAATTTTTCTTAATCTTCCCATCCAGAAATGATGGTATTATTTTGAGAGAGCGAGAGAGAGAGATTTTGATATGTTTAATATATTTAATATATATATATCAAAATACTACCATCATATATATATTATATTTGTATTTATTAATATACGTATATTTGTATTTATTTTCTTTTTGATATCACTCTACCCCATGTTTATTTTTTTCCTCAGAACCCATTCTTTTTCCAAAAAAATAACCAATCCGTTAGAGAAAGAAAATATAATTTTTACCACAGATAGTTTAAAATTGGACCAATAAAATATATGTCAACAATATTAGCTAGGATAGAAGAAATAAAAACAGTTGTAAAGTGTTTATTCCCTACATAAAATGCTATAATATTACTTGAAAGTGAAATGAGATCAAATAAATGAAGATGAAATAAATATCTTAAAAACTGCTCAATATAAAAGAAACAGAAAAAAATAATGTGAAATGAAAGACATAAGAAAAATGTAAACCAAATAAACATATGATAGCTTTGAATGCAATGTAACAATGATCACATTAAATATAAATGTTTTAAACATCCCAAACAAAAGGAAAATATTTTCATATTGTATACAAAAGCAAGACCTAACTATATGGTGTCCACTTTATATTAAAGATGTAAATAGGTTAAAAGTAAAAAGATAGAAATAATATTCTGTGTTTGCTCTATTCAAAAAAAGTCAATACTGTTAATATTAGAGAATATAGATTTCCAAGGAAAGAGAATTATCAAGAACAAAGTAGGATTTTCATAATGTTAAAGTGGTCAGTGAATCAAAAATTTAATTATCCTTAATGTTTATTTTCCCAATAGAAGAGTTTCAAAATATATGAAATCAAAATATACAGAAACTGAAGAAGAAATAGACAAATCCATAAATACAGATGATTTCAATATAGAAGATTTTGGTTTTTTAGTATTAATGGATAGAACAAAATACATAAAGAAAGAACATAGAAGGCTTAAACAATACTAAACACTAACTTGACCTATCAAAATTTATAGAATACTTATATTAGTATGAACAAATGTGTGTCCTTGCTCTGTCAGTTGAGAAGCCCTGGAAGCAATGATACCCTAGTAGCAGCCAGCACACCTAATTCTTAGATCTGAGTTTCTAGTAATATTTGCTAATAAGAGGAATCAGTACTCTTTGGAGAAATGACTTATTCTAGGACTGGAACAGAAAACATACAAGATGATCTTGGATGTCTTGTGGTTTGTGGATGACATCATCCCACCTTCCTCTACATGTGCTCGAATCTGCTGTGACCTGGGTGTTTTAGCCATCAGGAAGGTACAACGTCCTTGGAGGAAGGATGCAAATATTCCATTGTAAATTAATCAAAGGAAAATAAACCAAGAGCTAATTATTGCCTGGCCATTTGCACTCATCCCTGCCTTTACCAATTGTGAAACCGGGAATCTAAATATCGGTAATTACTTGGAATGGCTGAATTTATTAAATTCTAGAAAGATTTTTTTTAAATGTGGTTTCATAAAGAAAGTGCTCAAAAAAAAAAAACATAATAAACCAATCAATAAACAAATCTGCAATCATGGTGGTGTGTCGAAAGAACACAGGGGCTACTGAAAGAGTTCCCAATGGCTAAAGCTGCAACAATTTCAATAATAAAATAAAATAGTATTGGATTATAACCAAAAGTAACCCAAAGTGTAAAATAAATATCTATGAGTCCATACTGATGTAAATTGAAAAAAGTTAGATGCAGGAGAGAGCATAAATCTTTCATGTAGAAGAACTCTACATAACTTAGGTAGACATTATACCATAGAGGAAGTGAAGCATAACTCCCCACTCCTTAAATATAGGCTATGCGTAGTGACTTTCTTCCAAAGGATACAGTAAGAAAAAGGGGGAAATAAAGTAATATTAGAGTAAAGAACACTATTTTAGCTTGGTATCAAGGTCAGCATAAACAATGATAGTGTTAAAAGTATGTACTCGATAGGATATGATGAAATAACGGCACTTTACCTCTGTGATCATCCCATAGAGTTTTGTGTTTATTAGTTGTTTTTTTTTTTTTTTTTGAGGAATTTATTTCATCGTAGGTACAAATAAAGCTGCTATGAACGTTTATATACAACTTTTTTAGACGATCATTTACTTTCATTCCTTTTGGGAAAATACATGGAAGTGAAATAATTGGACCCAATGGTAGCTGTATGTTTAACTTTTTAAGAAACTTTCAAAATGTTTCCCAAGTGGTGTTATTTTGTGTATTTTGTTCTATAGATCATTGCTAGAGGAGTACTGAAATCTCTGTGTAAATTTAAATTTACTTATAGATTCATTTATTCTTTATTTTCTTTGTTTTGATTTTATATATTTTGAAACTTCCTATTAGGAAAATAAACATTAAGAATTATTATAATTAATTGACTCCTTTAACACTATGTCATTTTTCATTTCTGATAATTCTCCTTGCTCAGAAACCTATATTCTCTAATATTAAAATAGCCGATAAAGGAGAGAAGTAAAGGGGATCTCCAGATAGATGGTTTAGATTATTTCCAAGATGACAAGATGTCAGTTGTTCCTCAGGCAGAAAACAAGTCTTGATTGTTGTCCTGCAATTCAATATACAGACAAGTGGAGGGTTCCATATTGTGCCATGTTTTAATCTAGAAAAAACTACCAAAGACTACTTTCTTCCAGAACAAGAAAGAAAAAAATTCTAAGTTTAGGGGAACAGGATCTCTGATCCAGGAAAAAGGCAGAGGAAATGCCAAGAATAAAGCCAATCCCAGGATCACAACTGCTAGTTAATTCGGTCTGTTCTGAGACACGGAAGGAACAGAGTGCTCCAGGATGAAAAGCAAAATGATTAGTGGAGGTGATGTTTTGTGAGAAATTATGCTGAAATGATATTAGAACATAGAAGAAGATTTAACAATAGGTAAAAGAAAAATTAAATGTAAGAAAAAAGGCAACTTTCAACTTTAAGTGAAACAAAAAAAAGAAAATATATATGTAATGCATAAAAGTGTTCAATTGTGAATAATATGTAGGAAGACATAATAATGTGAATTTGGAATACACATTGAAGCAAAAATTGTAGTGTAATGATTTGGTGAATACTGGAGGAAACACAAGAGAGGTCTGCAGTGTAACAATTTGATTGTCATCTGCCATCATAGAAAGTCAATAGATAATGTGCAAAATTGGTGAACAAAAAAATGGCAATGTGTATATACTGCTTAAAAATATACAGATGTATAAGTTCTAGGACATAATAGTTAAAATAATCTTAATAAATTTGTTCTTCAATAAAGTTCTTCAAGGGAGAACACAGCTGAGAAAAATTTAGTTGTTCCTCATTGCTACCCAGAAAATCTGTCCTTTGAAAATAGATTTCTTATTTCCTTTTTTCTATTTTATAAATATTAGATAATCAAAATTGATCACACTTTGAGTAAGAAAGGTGATGCTCTCTTTATTATATGCCTAGCACACTCTTTCAAACAGATAAAATTATTAATTCAAGAAGTCGCTCCTAAGAAGAAAGCTTTATTTTTTGTAACACTCTTGTGTTCTCTGCTGAAACACAAATAAATATCGTCTAAAAAGGATACACAACAAAAAATTTGTTATTAGAGTCTCCTCATTTCTCATTATTATGTTTATAGTGGTAGCCTTTAAGAAAAATAAACTACATATAATTATTGGTATTATGAACAGTCTCCAGACTATAAATCATGATAACACCAGCATAGAAAAATAATGGTTGCCTTAATAAATTAAGCATTCTGCTATGATATTTTCTCCACAAAGACCTTTTCCCTATTGTCAAAATTTATACATTTAATTGTTTCAAATAAAGCATATTACATTATATTACTGTAGTTTCACATTTTTTCACAATATATCATATGCATAAAAATTTCTACAGGACCTAGACATAACCTACATATAATTAGACATAATTTTTGGAGGGTGAATACCTCTTTGTCTATTGTTATTTTTATGTAAAAGAAAGTACCTTGTATAAATGTGATGGAAGTTAGGAAACTATAAGAATAGTAAAGGATTTTTCTCAACAGAAAATAAAAAAAACATTGTTTTTATTGTTATGTTCTTAAATTTACAGTGACTATATAAAATGTAGTTTCTAAAACAATCCGAAGTGTACAAACTAAAGTGAGGACTGCTCTAGTCGTTTCTAGTTACTGTTGGTTCAACCATCCTGTGACAATCGTGATAAGAATAATTTTTTTTAAACACAGATAGAAAGGATAGTGACTTTCTCCACCAAAAATCAATGGAAGAGCAGCGGTTCCTGAAGTACTTTTTCAATGAAATAACAACAATGTTCAGTTTGAACTATTTGAAAGAAAAAACTGCCATGCTGGGACATGTGCCTTGAAAAAAGTATTTCAGAAATGTTATATATGAAGTAAAAATTGCATGTTCAGAGAAAATTTGAAGATAAACTAGAATATGAGGAATTTTATCAGATTTAAGATCCTTTTCTTGATAACACTCATTTTGAAACATACTTTCCAGGCTATCTTTTGAATTATTTATTTGCGTAAATATGAGTGAGATTACAGTATTATATTGTGGATGAAAAAGAGAAATTTCAAATACTGCATAATACATATTTCTCCAAGTACATAATAAAGATTGAAGTTGACTTATACTTCTAAAACAGCTGGTTCACACTAGCCAATATGTTAGAGCATTTTCTTTCTTTCTTTCTTTCTTTCTTTCTTTCTTTCTTTCTTTCTTTCTTTCTTTCTTTCTTTCTTTCTTTCTTTCTTTCTTTCTTTCTTTC
>NW_011888934.1:2934385-2939954 GCF_000151845.1 Pteropus vampyrus | reverse complement strand
TTCAAAACAACATTGAAACAGCAGAAATAATTGTAGTTCAATCTTAATATTTCAAACTCTTTATATAAACTTTCATTATGACACAAGTCACTTTGTTACTTTTTAGCAATGAGATGCCTCCTTGAGCTCTTCAAATTTCTAGTCATAGTTTGCCCTTATTAGATATGCTATCCTTTTTTTGTCCAATGGTTGATGTCACACAGATTCACAGCTCTTATTTACAGTAAGCTTCATCTTACTTTTCAGTGAAATAAAATTGTATACACAACAGCCTGCCAAAATATACCTAGTGAGAACATCCCTTCTAGACAAATCGAACTGCTTATATTTGCTTTAAAATACACTGTGTCCTTTTAGTGCCCCAAGTTATTGCTTGAATCAATGTCCAGTCCTTTATACTCTCACCCAAACAACAGAGACTTGTGTTTAGAATGAATGAATAAATGAAATAAATGAATAAATAATGGCATTCATTTATTTTTAGTGGAATTCATATTGGAGCAGTTGAAGGAAAAAAAAAAAAAAAAGAGAGAGAGAGAGAGAGAAGCCAACAAAAGATAGAAATAGGATCTGAAAACTTGCCCTGAAATCTAGTTAATTTAGATTGGATGATCATGTCACTGCTTTATCAGGTTAAATAGTATAAGAACTTGGAAAATACTTAAGGTTCTTTAAATAAGAACATTATTAATCATGCCCAAAGAATAATTTTCACAGTGTAGTGGGAAGGAAATGAAGTTCCAGTGGATTTAGAAGTGTAGCCAGTGGCTGAAGAGGAAAAAAAGTTCTCCATGGCTAAGGCTCACATAACTGAATTCCACTGGGGACATTTAGAATTATCTTAATTTGATCCTATACAAAGTCACATTCACTTGCTGTTGTCTTTTCTAACATAGAGATGCATAGCCTTTTAAAAAAATTTTCTTCTCAGATAGCGCACATTCTTCCCACACGTAATTCCTTCATGTAGCGCTAAGGATTTTGCGTGACATCATTATCAAATAACATTTTGTAAGAGTTTTGGGGAATGGCATGTGTTCTTCAGATTGCCTTTCTCAACTTGACCATAAGATATGACATACATAGATGTATCAACAGACAGGCTAACATCTGGATCTTATTCTTTCCTCTCAGACTGTTCATTCTCCTGTTCTGGTGCCATTTGTGTTGCCTTGACTTTCCTGCTTTATCTCCACATTAACTTTAGACATTTTCTCAAGGCTCAGTCCTAAGCTCTCTGCTACTTTCTATCAAAACTTATTTCATGTTGAAATTATTTCTAAGACAAAAAGCAAAGATTATTTTTTTCAAAGATAGAGCCAATGACTTACCAACTAGTATGTATCCCTTGGTTAAAAAACAAACAAACAAACAAAACAATTACATCTTATTTGCAATCGCATTCCAAGTTTGCAAAAAATATGAAAAAAAGGGCCTAGAATCATAAATACTCTTGAAAATATCTCATGTTAAACATGAAATATGCATATTTGTTTTGTATGGAAAACTTTGTAATTTTTTATAAGCATATAAAACACAGAATAATCCTGTGTGATGTAGAAAATGTTGCTAAATACCTCAATCTTTAATTTTTCATATGTAAAATAGGCATAATAATATCAAGATTATTGTGAAGATAAATGAACTAATGAATATAAAACATGCAGAGCGATTTTTTTCACACAGAACATCCTCAATCTATTTTTAAATATATATTAAAGAATATTTCATGTACAATATATTATTTTACACAGATTTTTATCATACATAAGTGATATGGTCAAGACCACGTATTAGAATTTTTGTAGGTTAATGAAAACATGATATGTTGCCACAGTAATGCTCCCTTCACATGCTTAACAAATTATCCTTTTCTGAGATTGATTCTCACGAATAAGAATTAAAATTCATCACCTTACAACTATCTCCCTTTAGAGTTATAACTTTCTCATTCTTAGCTTTATGCACGCAGTGCTCAAAAGTCCAAGTTACAGCTCAGGCACATTAAAAAGTCTATGATTTGAAGTTCTTTCAAGCTACATTGAAGTTCCCTACATTTTTTTTTCTATCTTGTGGGGCTGCTTCTTCTGACTTTAAATTTTTTTGCATATGTCCAATTCCCTATGGCTTCATCAAACATCATTTGTTAGTGTTTTGAGTGCACAAAGGACAGAAGCTGCTCTTTGATGAAGGAATGGAATTAATTGTCTCTCCTATGGATGCTTTAATTTTTACTGGAAGGGAAATATTAATTTATCTATTTAGTATTTAAGAATAAAGGGAAATGGAGTGTTCTCTATATCTCTTGCAATGCCCACTCTGTGTTCAGATCAACTGGCAGTGAGGGAGAAGAAGAGCTTCTATATTCCAGAACATACTTGTCAACACTCGGGAAGATTTTTACCTTAATATGCATACTTTAGAATCTCTAAGGAAAATTTTGTTTTGAGTGTCATACTCTTACACTCTTGCTTGTCTTTGCAGAATTATATTTCATTATGTACACCAGAAGTAAGCTGTTCTTACCATTAGCAGCATTAAGGGTCCTAGCTATAAATAGGTGTCATGGACAAATTAGAACAAGTTAAAGAAAGTACAATAATATTTAATAAAGGAAATTCAGTAAATGTTTCAAATACGCAAACAGGAAGAGCAAAAGCAGTAGTAATAGTGCAATCCCCAGGGACAATCTTGCAGGAAGGGAACTGGGAGCAAGATAGGCCACATACTTTACAGGGCACAGTGCAAAATGAAAATGAGGGATCCCCTGTTACAAATGATTAAGAATTTCAAGACGTTGACTTCCGAGGATTAAACCAAGTATGGAGCCTTTCTGAGTGTGGGTCCCTGCTCATCTCCACAAGTTTCACACCCATGAAGTCAGCCCTAGTTATGAGAGAAAAAAAAAATTTTTATAATATATATATAATAAAATTTATATATATATAATAAAATTTATATATATATATAAAATTTATATATATATATATATATCTCCTAAAGCTTTACTCTCCTCACCTACCTAGAACACTTTCTGCTGTTCTTCACTTGCTGAACTGAATGAGGAACCAGAATGTAAGGGAAACCACGATGCAGATAGGTCATCATAGAGAGACACAGAGGGGAAAAAGGATATCCAGCATACTCAGTCTTCTCAACAAGCTAAAGTTGTCTATCAAAGACCAGTTTATCAAGATTCACACTCCTAGTTGCAAGTGGTGAAGAACTGACTTCTATAGATACATCCGCTTGAAATAAATAGAAAAGAAAAACACAACTGATGCAAAATGCAAATTGAACATTGAAAAGAGAGGTAAATAAACAGAAGAAGCTCATCCCCCCAAGAACAAGCCATAAGTGTCTAGAAATTCATTGTGGCATAGTAACTTCATGTAGTATAACTACTGTTTGCATACAATAGAATCTTTACTAAACTTGTTGTCTTCTTTTCTAGCATAGGATATTAAATAATCTCTTATATATAAACACATATATTTTGTGACCCCCTCTAACAAAGTACGATTTAGAGCATTACATGTTGAACTATTTTTCAAAACCATAAAGTGAGGAGAAAAAAAATCAAACTTTCATAGGATAAAAGATAATACTTATGAGAATTGATGACTGTCAGGAACTGATTTATCTCTATTTCAACTCTTAACTTTTCTCATCTGCATAAACTCTGTCAGAAATATTCATTTTATAGACATTTACATTTTTCTGAAATTATGTACTTCCACACACATACTCAAAAATATATATGTAGATGTGCAGAATCAGAAATATCTATTTTAATATTACTGATGTTTTTATTTGAAGATTTACACTGAAGTATACAGCATTTGTGACCCTTTCATCATCCTAAACATTTAAACTTATAAAATAAATGTGTTTTATGCATGGTTGAGAGATCACTCAGTATACACTTGGGGATATCAGGAATTATATATTATATATTCATTATTGCGTTTATGCAACAGCTGATTATTGGATGCTTTCTATGTGCCAGATATTATGAAAAGCACTGAGAAAAAAAGGACTAAAATTTTCCCTACTTTGTAAGAAACTGCATATTTTCCAGTGATACTAATAGGAATGTGAGGAAAAAAATAACTCCAAGAAACATAAAAATTTAATAGAAATATATATTACTTTTTTATTTGTTGAATGTCTCCACTGCTAGAATGTAAGCTTCACAAGGGTAGAAATTATTCCATTTTACTTATTGCTGAATCTGTGAATCAAATGGCATCTGATGCACAGAAGTGCTTCAATGTGTTGAATTTTAAATAATGAATAAATAAATTAAAAAATGAAAGGTTCTGACTTCATAATAAGGAATGATTAACTATGAGAGACTAAATAAGAATGAAATGATAATAATAATGATAAAATTGACAATTAATGTTTATTGTTTACTATGTGCCAGATGGTGCTAAGCATTTTACAGGAAGTTCTTGATTAATCCATATCATTGTTTCATAATAGTTACTGTTCGCATTCCCACTTTATAAGTAAAGAAAAAGAATAAAAGAGAGGTTACAAAATCTGCTCAAGCACACAGAGGCCGTGCAAGTCTTATCTCAAGCAGACACCAAATTCTTTGGTGTACACCACTAGACTATCTTGCCACTCACAGAATCTTCACAGCATATGAGAATTGGTCATTGAAGTATGAATGATAGTAAGGCTGGCAGATGGGGAAATATATGAGTCATTCTGAGGACCAGAAATATTTTAGGCTACTGTAGGCGGTGTACCTATAAGAATGTGTGAAGAATGAAAATATAGCTAACCCAGATTACAAAACATATGAAGCTCATGCTAAAGAGTCTGTGTGTGTGTGTGTGTGTGTGTGTGTGTGTGTGTGTGTGTGTGTGTTATCCTAAAGGAGATACAGAGCTTTTAAAACATGTATTGGGGGAAATAATAAGAGGAGAGTTGCATATTTACTGATTATTTATTTTTTAAAAATTCCTCCGAATATTACATTTTGAATAACATGTTAAAAATGTAGAGCAGATCATGACATTTAAATACTTTATCTTACTTTAAATACAATATTTTTGTCTTTTAATTTGCTTAAATACTAACTTATTTTAATGTTTTAAATATCATCAGATTTTATTGCCACAAAATTTGCACATATTTCTAAGGGGCATAGATAACGCAAGCTAAATAATTTCTCATATTAGAATGAGAAGAACAAAGCTCAGAGAAACATGTTCACATTATATATTTCATCTGGGAAATTCCTTGGTGCCTTTTGATAGAAGATTAAATTGAAACCTATCAAATTTCTAAAGTTTTTGTATATAATGGAATATACTGCTTATCTTCAGAGAAGGAACAGATATTTTGTAATAAGATTTTATAAAACTATCAAGAAAGTCCTTATGCTATTTGCTACAAAAGGAACACCATGTGATAGAAAAAAATTTATATCAATTTAAATAATCCATTATTCTGTTACACATTTTATAGTCGGTCTATGTCACATCTATCTATCTACCTATTTTGTATCTATCTATATCTTTAATACATATTTAAATATACATAGTAAATATAT
>NW_011888934.1:2920418-2933896 GCF_000151845.1 Pteropus vampyrus | reverse complement strand
AGAGTTCTTCACCACTTCCCTTTTTGCAGGTCCACTTGGCCTCTCAGACTCGAGACTAGTTATGAAGGAGTCACTAGTTGTGGCTCCTCCTGCCATTGTAGACTTTTACTTCCCTAGCTTTTTTGTACATTTGTGTAAAGCTGAATTCCCATAATAAATCCCTTATCGGCTAACTCAAAATGCTTCCGCTTCTGCGAGTGAACACTAACACTATAAAGAAAAATTTTTCTTAACCCCTTAGTTGAGGAAAAACATGGGAAGGAAAATTTAAAAGCTAAAAGTAAATAAAGATAAAAAAATGACTATTAAGTGAGTTATGGTTCATATATACAAGGGAATATTACTCAGTCATAAAAAAAATGAAATCCTACTATTCACAACAACATGGATGGACCTAGAAGCTATTATGCTGAGTGAAATAAGTCAGACTGAGAAAGATAAATACCATGTGATTTTACTTATACGCTCAATCTTAAGGAACAATAAGAACAAAGTAATTGAAAATAGACTCACAAATATAGAGGACAATCTGATGATGGCTGGAAAGCGGGGGGAGGGGTGGTTGGGGAGATGGGAGAAAGAAGCAAAAGGTTAAAAAAGTACAAATTAGTAGTTGATATATGGTCACCGGAATGGGGAGCATGGCATAGGGAATGCAGTCAGCAGTAAGGTAATGGCTATGTGTAGAACCAGAGAGAAGATAGAGTAATCGAGGAGATTGTTTCATAAACTATATAAATGTCTAACCAATGTACTATATACTTGAAACTAATAATAAAATAAAATAAAATGCTAAAAAAATGGCTATTAGCTCATCAGTTCAGTCAATTTTAACTCTTACACTTGAGCATCCCCCTGAGATGATCAAATCTAGTATAATTGGTAATTATATTGTTTCTCTTAATATTGAATTTACAATGAGTATATGTCATCACGAGGATATTGTTATGCAAATTTAACCAAGGTTTATTTGCACAGGTTTTTTTTTAAATGTCATTAGCCTTTGTGACATCCTACTTGATCCACCTTTGCTTATTCACTTTCATTCTCATATATTCGTATTATTTTAATGAAAGCCCTCTACAAATATCCAGTGGAATGGAAAAGGGGAAAGAATTAAATAATTATTTTTCCCCTACACAGCAATATAAATGTTAATTTCTATAAACCACAAATCTAATTCAGAAAGAATTTTAACTTCTCATGAAAGAGTTAATGATTCAAATTCTACACCTTAATTATAAATTTTAAAACCCTGAAATCTGTAGTATTTTCTGACATTGGCAATGGCATTATTTTAAATTTCTCTTCCAGCCTTATAGTTAAATAGGTGCTCTTAGAACACTCCTACAGATGCTACAATGGCTAGAATATGCATGGTTGAACATTGCTGTCTCTTCAGTGATAGGAAAGGTCTCCAAAGACAATTCCTTCTTCCTTTTCCTTCCCAAAAGTTTTCTGGTTACAGAAAATTGATTGTCAATAGGTTAGGTTCTCCTCAGAGGAAAACGTAATAGCATTAGGTTGCTAACGCATTAGGATACAGAGTCTTGAATTAACTGTAAAATAAAAAACTGACTCTGGGACTCACATATATTCAATCCATGAATTTTGAAGAGGCCTGAAGTCCTTTAAGTTCAATAACGACCTCTAGATTTAGTAGAAGTAAAATGTATTTCTCTTTAGAATAAAGCTCCCTTAATTTAATCTCAACATATTCACAAAGATTAGGGCCAGGTAATGAGTTCACAAACAAGGCCCAATAAACACAACAGAAGGCAAATACACTGTGTGAAAGGCAGAATGAAAATCAAATAACTAATTTTAATCTTGAGGGACTACAGATATTGGGATTATCAAATTTATAATATAAAACAACTATGTAAGAAATATTTAAAGAAAAAAGATGTAATTAGAGAAACTACAGCAAAATGGTCTAATAATTGAATATAAATATTTGAAAACAAACTATAAACTAATAAATGAAGATTTTATTGATGTAAAATAATATCCTTGAAAAAAATTGTAATGACTATATCAACCTGCAGATAATAAACAACTAAAGAAAGAATCTGAAAACTGAAAGATATATCTAAAGAAATTACCCAGATTTAAGCATCTCTTAGATAAAGATATGAAAATTAAGAAAATTAAGAAATATGAAGGACAGACAAAAGTGTGTAATATATAGTTCATTGGTGTTGTAGAGGAAGAAAATTAAAAAAATAAATTAAGGTAAAACAGCTGCAAATTTCCTAGTACTGATAGAAATGGTAATGCAAATGAAAAATTTATGAATCTATATTTTAAGTATGACAAATAAAAAATAAATCAGGCACAAATTCATTATATTGAAGCTTTCAGAACGAAAAGTAAAAGAGCCTTAAATGTGGACATAAAGAAAATCCAGATCATTTATAAAGAAACAACAATTAGAAAGACAGCATATTTTTTTGCATTAACAAATGAAATCAGAAGAAAGTGGAAAACATTACCATGGTATTGTGAAAAATAAATGTTGAGCTGAAACTGTGTACCTAATAAAACTAATTTTCAAAAATGTGTGTAAAATAAATGAGATATCATTTTGCACTTTCTAGATTGGCCATAATTAGGAGGTCAGAAAATTGAAAATATTAGAAGAATGTACATCAATGAGAATTTAATGATTGGAAGTAAATTGTATGATTTCTTTGGAAAAGAGTATTACCTTATAATAATAAATTTTCACATATCAATTGACCTAGAAATTGTAATGCACACAGAAAGATGAATATAAAATATTTATATCACCATTGTAAATTAAAAAACACAACAAAACTAGAAAACAATCTAACAACCACCCACAAGAGAATGGTTAAAGAAATTGTAGTGTGTCAAAATAGAGTACTGCACAAGAGTGAAAATGACTGAACTATAGCTACATACAATAAGACGAACAAACCTCTGAAACATAATATTGTGGTTAAATGGAAGTGCCAGAAAATTTTATACATTCGACACTATTTTTTATAAATCTCTCAAACAGGAAAAATTTTACAATGTATTGTTTATCCTTACATGTATGAGTTCCAAAATTAAAGCAAAAACAAGAACAAAAAAGGAAGCATAACACAAAATACAATATATTTGTTGTCTCTGGAGGGAAAACAAGAAGATAGCACAGGAAAATAGAATATGATGAGATCCAAGTTATAAATAGTATTCTCATTTTAGGATTGTATATTGGAAGTGAGGGGGGGAAATGACGTAGATGATAGAGGCTTTGTTCAATCCCTTTTGCAAACCTATCAAAGTTGTGACAGAAACACGGAGCAAACAGCAAGGAAAGTCACCTAGGATCTAGATGAACAGAAGCACTACAACTAGGAAGAGAAATAATTAATCAACCTGCAACAGTAGAAGGTAAGAGGGGATGAAGATGCTAGGCTGCTTGGTCCCAAGCAGTTGAGTGGGACAGAGGCTGCCTTTTAAAGGAGCCCAGTCCGTAAGCAGACTTTGATGGTGAAGGACCTGCTCACTCAGCACCAGCTCCAGGTGAGTTGCTGGCAAGGGATGTGGTGGGTGGGCACCATGGACTTAGAGGGGAACACTGAGTTGTTGGAGTGAGGACTGGGAGCAATGATCTCTCCCAGACAGAAGTGCCTGCAGTATCCATTTTTCATCTGTTTAGCCCTCCCTGTTCCCAGCGTGCTGACTCAGCACCACCATAGCGGAGACTTATCAAACTGGATAATAGAGATCACTCTGCCTGGAGGATTTCTTGAAACTCTGCCTTCTGCAACTCATGGCTCCACCCAAGGCACATCCAGGAGTGTCCTCCTTGAGTCAGATGCTCCTTGCTGAGTAGCACTAAGACTCACACTGGTGGCAGCTGGCCTCGATTTCTGGTGTGGTTTCTTGAGACAATTATAAGCACAGAATTTGTGGATTGCTTGATGAATCTTAATGAGTGGTCCCAGACGGGCACAGGCTGAGGCTAAGTTTGGCCTGAACTGAACCCCTCTCAGGGCTATGTCACTGGACACCTACACAAAGCTGCACTAATAAGACAGAGACTTAGGAGCTTTGCTTAGTCTACAGAAACAGACACAGAAAGACAGCCAAAATGAGAGGACAAAGAAGCAGAAACCATATGAGAGAATAGAATAGAGATCCTGGAAAAATGGAGTCAAGCAATCTAACATGCTGAGTTCAAAAAACGGGTTATAAAGATACTCAATGAACTTATGGGAAGTGTAGAGGAATTCAGTGAGAACTTTAGCAAAGTGATAAAAAATATTAAAATAGAAATAGAAATTATAAAAGAGAACCAGTCAGAAATAAAAAACTCATTATCTGAGATGAAGAGTATATTAATTGGAATAAACAGAGTGATAAAGAAGAGGATTGAACCACCGATATAGAGGATGGAGAAGCCAAGGACATTCAATCAAAATGGCAAGAAAAAGGAAGCCAAGACTATCATAATAATTTAAGGAGCCTCTGAGACACTACTAAATGTAAAAATATCCATGTCGTAGGGGTACCTGAAGAAAAACAAGACATTGAAGAGCTGTTTGAAGAAATAATGTTGGAAAACTTCCCTCACCCAGTGAGGAAATAGACATATAGAAGCTCAGAGTCTCAAAAAAGATGAACCCAAAGAAGCTCACACCAAGACACATTATAATTAAAATGCCAAAGGATAAATACAAAGAGGTAATCTTAAAAGCAGCAAGAGAAAAGCAGTTAGTTACCTAGTAGGTAGTAACTTAATAAATGCTTAAGAGAGCACCCACAAGACAGGCAGCTGAATTCTCAAAAGAAACTATGCAGGACAGAAGGACTTGGCACAAAATATTTGACGTGATGAAAACTCAGTATCTACAACCAAGAATACTTTATCCAGCAAAGCTCTCATTTAGAGTTGAAGGACAGATAAAGAGCTTCCCAAACAAAAATAAGCTAATATTGCATGATTTCACGTACATGTGGAATCTGACGAACAAAATAAATAATGACAACAACAAAAGCAGAAATAAACTCATAGATATAGAGAATATTTTGAGGGCTACTAGATGAAAGGAGGTTTGGGGGGACAGCAAAAAATGGCAAAAGATTTAAGAGGTACAAATGGATAGTTGCAGAATAGACATGGCGATGTAGAGTGTACCATGTGGAAAATGGTTAATATATTGTAATAAATATGTAAGAGAGAAGAGGGGTACTAGATTTAGTGGGGTGATTGCTTTGTGAGTTATGTAGATCTCTAATCACTATGCTGTACCACTGAAACTTGTATATTATTGTATGCCAACTATAATTGAAAAAATCTCATTGAATTGTACAATGCAAATAGGAGCAACTAATTGTCTATTATGTTTCAATAAAGTCAGGCTAATTGGTAGTCATTTAATTATTAATTAAAGTAATAAGATTAAAATTTAATAAAATATACTATTTTAGTTTTTATTAAGTGTTTTACTTTAATTCTCCATTTTTTCTTATTCTAAAGCAATTTTTCTTTGTAGAAAGAAATGTATGTGGCATGATTTCTATGAACCAAATTTTATAGTTAATTCAACTGTTCACTACTGTTCTTAGATTACATTACGGTAACTACATTAAAGATTTTCTCTATGTCTTGTCACTGGATAACAGTAGTTCCTTGTACTGAATCATAAATTCTAAGGATATGGCTAAGGAATTTACATTTTCTAAATACTCTAGGTACTTAATGTAATCCTTAAGCATATTAAAGTTAGATAATTACTGCGAAGAAGTGGATGTTCCATTCAAATGCATGTTCAGTGTACGTGGCCCACTGTTGCTATCTGTGTTACTTAAGTGAGCTATATGGAGATATGTGGAATTCTCAAGGATCTACTTGAAACTTACCCACTTAAAGTGCTTTTTAGAATGAGGGTTATATCTTTCCTCATACATAATTATGAAATAGATTAGTATTCATTCATACTATTATTTCTTAATGAGCTAGGGTGTGACAACAGAGTACTCCAAAAATCAGTTCCAAATAATCACAGTTGACAACATAAAATTATTTTCTGTTCCTGCCTTAAAGCTGAGCTTAGATCCAGATCTCAGAAGCTATCTATTTGTTACTGTCTCAAGCCCCAGTTGGGTCTCAGTAATCTTCCAGAAAAGAAGGTGTTGAATATATAACACTCCATTTTAATATTCTATGAGAATGAAAAGAACAAGAATGAATTAGAGACAAGATTTTATAATTAATTCATTGATATAGGTAGAATCAAATACTCCTGGTTCTGTAGGATATCTGTTTCATTTATCTATGGCAACTCCTTTCTGTGTGTCCTTTTCTCTCTCCTTGTGTTAGTAAATAGAGAAATCTGCATAGAATCATAGATCTCTAGAACTGTGAGCATAGATGAGTTGAATAAGAGCACATGTTGCATGATACTTGAAGCTTGATAGAGGCTGAGTAAACCTTCTCGAAGTCCTCATATGTGTTTGTGGAGGCATACAACTACTCCAAACCTGGTGAACGAGTACAAACTGGCAAGGGTGAGTCAGTGACATAGTATAAAGTTACAGATGGAGTATTAAGTATTTGGAACCTACCAAACTGTTGACAAAACAACATATCAATTTGCTTTTCAGTTTTTAAGTATTTTTCACAGCTGTATTGAGATATAGATGTTATCTGGGTCTACACTGGATAACAGAAAAACAGTAGCTGACTGACCTTCTTAATGAGGAGTAGCATCCTAGCCTTGACCCTTTCACCAAAGGTGTATTTATTAGAATACACATAATTTATAACATGTCCCAATTCTAAATTCTAACTTTACCTTGGTTTGATACCATTGGAGCATCTAGACATCATTTTTATCATCTATAAAATAGTAATAAAATATCTGTTCTGCCAACATAATTAGAATGTGACATGAAGTTTTAAGTCAGCTACTCAACAATATGAAGCATGGCATGGCATATCTTATGATTATTAGTGTATGAATATTTATCACTTGTACTGGGATAACTCATTTTTTTAGTGACATATATTTATAGGTGGTGACTTTCCCCATATCTGGACTCAGGATGTACTAAACATGCAAGGTTAGATTGCATTATACCCAGAACCCAGGGAAAATGTGTGATCATCATTTGGATTGGCACCTCCAAGGTCAAAATTATAAGGCTATTTCAGGAATAGTTCAAAACTATAAATGGACTGTCTCCCAGATATCTTCAATTCCTGTAAGCAAAAATGGAATTCTATGGCTAGAGTTGTCATTCACGTAGGTGAAAAATGGCATTATAGGTGAGAAAAATACCTTAGTCAGTGACTAGCAGATTGATTTATGCCACACTATAAGATTGTGATTCTCATTGAATGGTACACATTACCTTTAAATATTGGAAAGCAATTGGTGTGATGTCCTGCGGTGGTGCAGCTTCAGGGCTCTGGAATCAGAAAGGATCTGGGTTCAAATGGAATGCCTATCTCTTAACCATGGGGATTTGGGGTTAGGTGATCAAATTCTCTCTTCATGGTCTCCACCTGTCAAAGTGAAGATAATAACCATGTTACCTCGTTGGGTAGCTGTGAGGATAAATGAGAAAGAATATGTAACATAATTAATTGAGTACTTGAAATGTTACAGTTTAATGATAACGAGCGCAGGGTTTGGAACCAGACAGCCTCTGTTTGAATCTTGGTGTTGGCACTTACCAGATGTGTGGCCTTTGGCAGGTCACTTAACCACTCTTTGGCTCAATTTCTTAAACTATAAAATAGCTAGGGTAATGACTGTACCTACTTCATGAATGTTAAACTAATTAATACCTTAAAGTGTTTAAAGCAATACCTAGTACTATAGCCATATTATGTGCTGTAAGTATTTTTAGTAAAATAAATGCAATGAAAAATTTTTACTTTTAGCAAAACCAGATTAATATTTTTAAAAATATTTTTCTTCATTCTTGGGTCTGTAGTTGAGATTGCTTTGCTTATGGTATAGCTTCTATTCAGAAAATCAAATTGTTTAGATAACATTCTCTGAGAAATCAAGGAAAACCAATTCCGCAAAGCTGAAACCAAAGGCTATAGTCTAGCTGTGAATAATCACAGCTGGCTTGCCTTAAAAGGTTAGAGGATTAGAATGTTAATAATTTTGTATTTCTTAAGCAAATATGTTCAAACATGCAATGAGCAGCTGTTCCCATGGAAGAATGAGCCAGTGACAAGTTTCATTATTTAAGAGGAAAACTATTTTTGATCAAATGAGACTGCAAAAAAAGTGCTGTTTTTAAAATGCTTATTAATGACAGGAAACATAAATAACTTTTTCAGCTCTTTAATTCAGAAAACAGCTTACATACCAATTTTGAACTTGGGTAGATATAAAGCTGATCCCAAATTCTAGAATTATCGGTTCTTGGAGACTTTTTATAAGAAAAACATATATATAGTTTGTATCATGGCTGAGGCAGAGGTCAATATGCACAGGAAAAACCTTGGTTTATTTTAAGTAGTGTTTCTCAATCTTTTTTCCTTTTCATTACACCCCTTATGTGGCCTTTTCTCACTATGGGTCCTCCACTCTAAAGTTTACATGACCTTATATCTAGCTAGCATTTCTAATCCAATTTCAAATTTCTTTCAAGGAGTATCAGCTATCCTTTCCCCATCCAAACTTCTGTGGTCAATGGAGTTACAACAAGTATAGCAAACTTGGTAGAGAAACCCAAACTTAAGGATGAGTAATAATTATGAAATAGAGAAGGTTTCTTGGGATGGCCAAATATGCAAAAGTTGTCTACCACAATTGGATAAGAGGCAAGAGCCATCAAATCATCAGTTATAAGGTGTTAATTTTAATTTTTCCCTTGAATTAATATCCCCAAATATAAAGGATATTAATAATGACAAATAAAATTAAAATATACTAACCTAAGCAGATGAAATATTTACTGGGACAATATACTCCACTGGCCAAGATTAATAGTTTGGCTACACAATGGCCAAGATATCATAAAGAAATAATCTCTCTTTTATATAAGGCAGCTGGGCAATAAAAATATAAAAAGTGTAGTAAAGTGTTTGTTTAAGCACATTGAAAAATTTTTTCCATGCTCAATTAAATAGAAAATAAAATGGGACCTAAAAATGCCACAGCTCTCTCTAAATATCTTATGATCTTATATTATTTTAGTTGCTGGCAAGGAATGAGTTGTATGTGTGTCTCTATCTTCTTTACTTTTAAAATAACATGGATAAAATAACTACTGTGGAAATAATTTTAGGAAAAATTGTGACTGAATGCTACTTGATATTTTGCATCAATTAAACATGTTTACACTTGTTGTAGTGAAAAATTTTACACTGTGTTAGAATGACATACTGTGAAAGTTCAAAATGGTACTATCTCAGAAACATATTGCCTGATAGTATTTAAAAATAGTCCCAAGAAATGAAAATGCTTAAAAATAAAATCTTGAGAAGACATTTCTTCTCTTAGATATACTGGACATTAAGCAACATGATATAGAAAATGTTTTTAACATCTCAACAGAATAAAAAATTATATTGCTATTTCGTGACATTCTACATAGTTCAAACCCTATTGGAGTCAGGCTAAACTGTAAAGTTTCATTGTAAAATCACATGTCTTCAACCACCCCATCTGTGAAACTGGTCTAGTTTACTATCACAGTACTTCAAATGAGAGAGAGGATTTTTTTACCGTTTATCCAATGAAATTTATTTGCTTCCAGTGAGATTGTGTTGAGGGTAGAATTCCATGGAATAACTTTCTCCTTAGAATACCTTTGCCATGGTATTGAAAAATGAGGTGATTTAATTGTCAAAACAAAAATTTTATTTAATATATTATAGGTATCCTCAGACAGATTGGATTACAACAAATATAAATAATATAAACACCATTAAAATCTTTCCCTAAAAGTATTCATGAAAGTATTTATAACCAAAATCAGATCACTATGTCCTATAATATCATATTTAAGATAATTAAAATAACAAAACTATTCCTTTTGAGAGTAATTTTATTATTTTAAAAACAGTAATTTTGTCCAGGTGATGATATCCTTTTCTTCCTCTTATTTTTCATGACAATTAACATGTTAAAGTTTCTTTAAACTAGCATTTCAAGTTCTTAAATGATTTTTGTTTATTTTGTAAAAATTGTTTAAAGAGGAATAGAAATGCACCATTCATGTCCTAGATAGTTTCTAGAAACATAGCATTTTAAACAATATTTCTAGCCAGTATCTGACAAAATTCCTCATTCTGTATGAGAAACAATTTAGAGAAGTTAAGTGTCCTTGCTTAAAATAGACAATTAGCAGAGCTCCATGGAGACCACAGACTTCTAATTACTTGAGACAGTGTTCTACACAACACATTTTATCTTTCATTTAATACCAACTTTCATACTATATGAAAGTAGCCTCCTTAAAATTTCTCATTTCAGATAAACACATTCCCATACTGTCTCTTTGTTCCTCAAACTACATATTTGATATTAGATCTTCCTTTGACTTTACCAAAAATAATGTGAAAAACTGGCAAAAAAGTAAAGCCAGTTTTTCCTTTTTATCACGTTTCCAGTCTCTGCTCTGAAAAAGTGTTTACATTTTCTAGGAAAGTTGGACTAGCCTTTTAAATAGACATTCCTCAATTAAATCTAAAAAGATTTGTCCTTAATTAGTATGTCTGTGCCTCAGTGAAAGAAATCTTTTAAGTGTGCAGGTGCAGCAGCTAAAAAATAAGTTATGACTAAAATCCATATTCTATCTCACTTTTTTGAACTACTTTGGTGTACAGTATGAAACTCTAGCTATACTTTGTATTTTAATAGCTTTATTGAGATATAATTGATATATGATAAACTGTATATATTTAAAGTATAGTAATAGATAAGTTTTGACATATATACATGTTCATATTCATATATACATATACATATGAAATTATCACAATAATTGAAATAATGAACATATCTATCAATCTTCAAATTTTCCTTTCAGCCATTATAATCTCTCTTACCTGCACTACTCTCTTCTGGTCTTAAGGCAACCACTAATATGTTTTCTGTCACTATAGATTGCTTTTCATTTTCTAGAATTTTATACAAATGGAGTTCTACAGTATGCACTCTTTGTTGACTGGCTTTATTTACTCAGTATTATTATTTCGAAATATATCCATGTTATTATATGTATCTATAACTCATTTATCTTTATTACTGAGTAGAATTCCATTGTATGGATATATCATAATCTATTTATATATTCACCTATTGATAGAAACTTGGGTTGTCTGAACTTCTAGGATATTAAAATAAAACTTTTATGTACAAGCTTACATAATACACATCTACAATTAAAAAGCTGTACAAATTTTTTGTATAAACAGATGCTTAATTTTTTCTTGGTAAATACCTAGCAATGGAATCATTATATCATATAGTATGTGTATGTTCAAATTTTTAAGAAAATGCTAAACTATTTTCAAAAGTTCTTGTATCATTTTACATTCCCACTAGCAATACATAAGAGTTCCAGTCTGTCCATATTCTCTACAACTTTTGGTATAGTCTGTCTTTGGGGTATATCCATTCTGATAGGTATGTACTGAATTAAATTAGGTATTTAATTTACATTTACCCAATGACTAATAATATTGAGTTTCATTTTAGGTGCTACTTATTTGTATGCCTTCTTTCATGCACTATCCATTCAAATCTTTCCCCCATTTTAATTGTTTTTTTTTTTTTTGTCTTATGTTACATTGTAAGAGTTCTTCAGATGTTCTGCATGTAAGTCCATTATCAAATATGTGGTTTGCAGTTATTTTCTCTCAGACTATGGTTTCTCTAATTTTTTTCATGATTCCTAGAAAAACAAAAGTGTATGTATATTTATTTATGCATGTAGATATGTAATTGCCCTAAAAAAATGTGGTAAAAAGACTGTTTTCTCTATTAAATTGTCATGGTCCCTTTACTGAAAATTAACTGATTATAAATCAATTAAATCATAACGATTTATTCTGTACTCTCAATTCTGTTACATTGACCTATATGCCTATAATTGCATTATTACCACACTGTATTTATTACTGTGGTTTTACAGTGATTTTTGAAATCAAGTAGTATAAATCTTCTATTTTTTTTTCCAAATTTTTTTGACTATTCTTGGTCTACTGCATTTCCATATACATTTTAGAATCAGCTTGTCAGATTCTACAAAAAGTTTTCTTGAGATTTTGATAAAAATTGCATTGAATTTATAAATCAAATTGGAATGAATTGCTTTCCTGACAATATTGTTTCTTCTAATTCTTGAACATGAAAGGTCTCGTCATTTAAATCTTCTTTCATTTCTCTTAGTGCATTTTTGCAGTGTACAAATCATGCACTTTTTTGTCTTTTAGTCTATTAATGGTGTGTATTACATTGCTTTTCTAATGTTAATCTTACTTCACATTTCTGGCATAAACTTTACTTGATTGTAGCATATAACTCATTTTAAATATTGCTAGATTTTAATCACTAATAATTGTTTAAGTATTTTTTAATATATTTGAAAGGAATGTTTATTGTATCATTTAGTGGAGTATCCTATATATTATTTATATGAAGTTGATTAATAATATTTTGCAAGTATTTTATATATCTGCTAATTTTCTATCTAGTTTTTCTATAAATTATTGAGAGCATGACATTGAAACTTCCAATTATAGTTATTGAATTGTCTTTTTCTTCTTTATTTTTCTGTCAGTTTTTCTTTTTCTGTATTTTGAGGTTCTGATATTAGGTGAAAATGCATTTATAATTGTTTTATCTTCCTGAGGTATTTACCCTTTTATTATTATAAAATGCACATTTTGTTACTAGTAAAATTATTATTTTAAAGCCATTTTTAATTCAATTACTCTGTTGATTTTATTTTTACTATATTTTAATTTATTTTTAGATATAATATTATATGGTGCATCTTATAACAAAATATTGCACATTTATAATTATTTATTTCTAATAAGATATAGAAAATTTACTCAAGTTTACCTCCATTTTCTTCTACATTTTTTATGTTATCATTGTTATTAGAATTGCCAGAACACAGTGTTATATAATACTGTTCTGTGCAATTTTGTGTCTAATAAAGAAATAAAGAGAAAAAATGAGAAAATTATATATCTTTTGAATCTCTGATATTAAGCTGTATACACAGCACTTTATTTTCTTCTGCGAATTTGATTAATTATTTTGAACCATTTCTAGTATCTGATGTTAGTTTGAAAGATTTACATTATTAATTTTTGTAAAGCAGGTCTGCCAGCAGTCAAGTCTCTCATTCATTGTAGTTTGGGAAATATCTCTGGTTCACCTTTACTTCTGAAGGATAGTTTGGCTGGATATAGAATTTTTGGTTGACTTTTTTTTCCCCTTACACTACTTTAATTTTTTTATTCTACTCATTTC
>NW_011888934.1:2915551-2920368 GCF_000151845.1 Pteropus vampyrus | reverse complement strand
GTCTAATAAAGAAATAAAGAGAAAAAATGAGAAAATTATATATCTTTTGAATCTCTGATATTAAGCTGTATACACAGCACTTTATTTTCTTCTGCAAATTTGATTAATTATTTTGAACCATTTCTAGTATCTGATGTTAGTTTGAAAGATTTACATTATTAATTTTTGTAAAACAGGTCTGCCAGCAGTCAAGTCTCTCGTTCATTGTAGTTTGGGAAATATCTCTGGTTCATCTTTACTTCTGAAGGATAGTTTGGCTGGATATAGAATTTTTGGTTGACTTTTTTTTCCCCTTACACTACTTTAATTTTTTTATTCTACTCATTTCAGGTGTTTTTGTTTCTAATGAGAAGTTAGATATTAATCTTATTGTGGGTGCTTTAAACATAATTAGTCTTTTGTTTTTTTCTTGAGGGTTTAAATATTTTTTTCTTTGTCCATTTTATTCAATTTTTTTTATTATGATATATCTATGAGAGGATCTCTTTGTAGTTATCCTGGCTTTTGATTTTCTTCCTCTTATTGAACTTCTTGGATGTGTAGATGAATATTTTCCATCAAATTTGGTAATATTTCAGGCATTCTTTCTTCAAATAATTTTTCTGAACATTTTTCCTTGCTCCTCTCCTTCTTGGCTCCAATTTCATATATGTTGGCATACTTGATGGCATTACACAGATTTCTGATAATTTTAAATCTTTTTTCCATTCTAATATTATATCAGATTACATAATTTCTATCGATCCTCAATAATGCCACTGACCATATATATCATCTACTCCTCCAAATTTAGTGAGTCCCATTCAATCTTTGCAGAAAATATGGTAGTCTTCATTGTCTATTCCAGTATGATAAAGCTCCTTGCCTACTCTACTGGGAAAAATTGGGGTATAGCTTCAGACAAGAATGACACAGATCATCACTCTTCTTACTTTAAGCAGATTTAAAAACACAAACACTTCTCAAATTGTCATATACTTTGCTTAATTTTCAGAAGTCGTATGATTTATTCAGTTAATTTTGTAGTTTTAAAACTGTTATGTGGGAGACATTTAATCTCTAAAAGTACTGCCTCTGCTTACTTTTTGAACATATGGAGATTGGTTTGATCTGTTTTATTATTATCTGCTAATTTTAATATCTGTGCCAGTTTTAACTGATCGATTGAATTTTCTCCTAATTAGATTCCTGTTTCTTTGTATTCCTGCTATTTTTTGTTTGTATAGCAGATATCATGAGCTAAAACTATTTGAGTTCTGAATATATATTTTTTATTCCTATAAATATTCTTGTGTTTTGATCTGGAAAGTAGTTAATTTGAAAAAAAATTTGGTCCATTTGGTCTTACCTTTAATACTTGTTAGTTTTCCAGTCTAACTTGTGGAAATAGATAGGCATTATTTCCAGCCTAATGGTAGTGCTAGGCATTACTACCTTAAATATTTTCTAACAGTTCTTTCCCCCATCACTGGTATTTCTTCACACAGGTTTACTGATCAATACTCTGCTGAATACTTGATACGGTCCCTTTGCAGATCTCCAGAATTATCTTTCTGCATTGCTCTCTCCTCTCTAGTAATTTTTCCTGTGGTCTTTACTGTCCTTGTTTTCTTAGATTCTCATATCTCTGTTCTTAACTCAGGAAGTCTGCTGAGCTTTATCTAGGCTTTACCTCTGTGTGTTTTAGCTTGGAAACTCTGTCAAACAGGAAGCTGGGGAAATGTTAAATATCTATTTCTCATTTCTTAGGGATCCATTTTTTGTTGCCCGATGTCCAGTGTTTGGAAAAGTGTTTTCATATATTTGATGTGGTGTTTTAGTTTGTTTCAAACAGAAGGAAAATTGGTTTCTCTTACTCTATCATGAACGGAAGAGTAGACATGTCTAATATTTTTTTAAGGAAGAATGAAATTCCTTATTATATTGAATAAGTTTACTTTGGGGGAGAGCTCCCACCATTGTGGTCAAGGTGTGAAATTAGAATGTAAAGTGTGATCCCCGTTAAATTTGATACCAATGAACAAAAAAGAAATCAGCAGAGCAGCAGATGGTACTGTTTGCAGCTCCGGGAGAGACTTGAGGCTCATAGTCACCATCTGCTGCACAGCATTTTCTCAAACTTAGTATTTAGCAAAGTTTATTACTACTCAGCTTATGAGCATAATGAGACAGATTACCAAATTCCAGCATTCCACCATGTTTTAATTAAAGGAAATATATGTCATGTGTTGGACTTTTATGTGAAATATAACTACCAATGCCTGTTACTCTTCTTAACAGCCTCTGCTTTTTTAGTTCAATACGTATTTTTATCTTCAAAAAGAAACATTTAGTAAGTTATACAATATACCTTTAAGAGGTCTGTGGGATCAATCCATCATTGGGCTTTGTACAAATTCTTACATAAATCTTGTCCTGAACACTTTTATTTAACCTGACTTTTCATGGTTAGTAAAGTTCTCATGAATATAGTGTGTGTTTTCTTTTATAGATTATAAAATGCTGACAGTTATATATTTTGTATTCCCAGGAACACATGTTCAATAAATTTCAGAGCATTCATTGGCTAAAAGCGTTGTAGCTACACATATTGAAGTTTAATCAACTGGTAGAGAAATTTGGTGAGATACGATAATGCATAATTAATCTTAGCTTTGGCTAGAGTTGCAAGTTCTGCATTTAAATCAATGGATATCTTTCATAGCTTGCATAAACCCTATTCACAGTATTAAGTTGAACACAAGAAAATTAAATTTTGTAAGTCAAAACTGGTCAAATTTTTTTGACAACCTCATACAGTTCAAACTGACATAAGGTGACTCTAACAACCATCTTTTGCCAACACTGAGCTGATGTTTCCATTAATGATTTCCAAAATAGGAATATAGATATTGTTTCACTATGATTGCCTTTAATATAAAGATGCACAGTGAATATCTTAACATTTTATTTCTGTAATATTTTTTAATTATAAAATCTTAATGTAAATGGAATAGAAATAAATTTATAATTGCTAAAGTGTGATAAATCTTCACTAAATTTAAAGGCTGATGCACACACACACACACACACACACACACATACACATATAGTTTTTCAAATTCATACATAGAAATAGGAATGTTATAATAACCAAGATAATTTGAGGGAAAAAAATAAGGGGTGAGTTCCTTGCTCTAATTTAAAGCTATATGAAATAAACTGTTTTTCCAGACAACAAAATAAAGAAGGACTTCCTATATATTCTTCAGGCTTTGTTGTTTCACGGATACGTGGCACTAGGTGTGATATTTGACATTTCTGTTTCAGTGCTTTTTTTAATCAGTAAAATGAAGATAATATTACTACCTACCTCAAGAGATTGCTGTAAGAATTAAATGAGTCAATCCATGAAATGTATTTTGACATCTCTTAAGCACAGTGAAAACTTAATAAATGTTAGCCATTATTGTAACTATAGTTATTGCAAGTCTATTTTTAGTATCTATAACTGAAATAGCATGGATTTACATTCTAGCACTTTATACTCTGTGATTCAATTGTCTCTACAAAAATATAGATAAAAGTCATACTTATTTCATAGGTTGTTATGGGTTATTTAAACCCATAACAGTTTAAATAGTTGATGAATGTAAATATCTTGGTCTTTGAAACTTATTAATAGATACACTATTTCTCTACCTGTATGTAACTTATATAAGTTTTAAGGAAATTATGGTAATTCAGAGCCATACAAGACTTATCACTCTATCCTAGCCCTAGCCTCTATGCAGTTTTAGACACAAAGTTCTCCAAAAATTGATACATTGTCCATTGCTTAAATCTCTGGGAAAAATATGAGCCAAAACTAACACATTTATTTATGGAATATAGACACTGTTTCCTAGGTTGTGGGGTTAAGTGTTTAAAATACACACAGCGACAAAATAAAGATTGTTGGAGAAATAAATACTTATATTGCTTCCTTTCTGTTATTGTGCCCAGCTGTCTTTCAGAGACCACCCAGGCTTATTGATTACTCTGAGTCTATACCCCTTTGGCCCAAAAGCAAGTCCTTGACTGTCTTAGCCTTTCTTTATCTTCTCTATAAAATCTTCCTGGTTCCACTATATATATTCCATGGTAATGTGCCTCAAGGATAAACTATGACAACAAATGGGGTATAGTAGAGAGAAGATAAGTGAAAATGGGGCTGGGAAGGAGAAGCATTTTTGTTTCTTAGATGACCAAAATAATAATTCATCACAGTTTGTAGTACAGGTCATGATTTTTACATAGACAAATGATGCTCATTTATAAATTGTTAGGGTCACATTTTATCAATTGATGACAATTAGATAAATAACCTAATGTGTTTTTTTTTAGTGATTAGATATTAAAAATAAAAATTTCCCTTTGTTTATATAATTTTTGAAAGTATATCAATCTAGACATTTATATAATACCTATAAATATGTAAGGTAAGGCAGGCTGATTAGGGAAAAATATCTTGTTTTATACAGTAGGCAATTTCATTATCTAATTTACAGAATACACAATAGCCTCTATTTCATATATAAAGCAATCAGAATTTGGCTACTTTACTAAACAAGCAATACAGTAGCTTATTTTAAAAATAAAATTAAGGCATTTTATTAGTTTTCTGTGCAAAATCAGGACAATTTTTACTTTAGATATGTATTAAAAATATTTTAGAATAAATGCTATAAATCTTAGAAAATGAATACCTTAAAGGAAACATAAGACCATTTCAGTTAACTCAAGCTAAAAATATTCATTCTTTGTAAAGTAATATTTATGATTTATTTCATTTCTTC
>NW_011888934.1:2910762-2915141 GCF_000151845.1 Pteropus vampyrus | reverse complement strand
TTTCTGGTGTTATAAGAATAGCTCTTTTGATTTGTTTGTAACATTCAAAGTTGTAGTCAAACAGAGAAAAGTGGAATGGTAGTTATCACATAAACCACACATAAGGAAGCAAATGAATAAATAAATACACTTGACCCAGTATTTTCACTCTAGGAATTTGCCCTATCAAAGAAGTTAGAGATGTGGACACAGAAGACTTTGGCAGCTATCCCAGCTTTATTTACACTTGCAAATAAGTAAAACATTAGATAGTATACCATAATGATGGAGAATTTAAAAACTGACATAACATACTTCTGTGTTTGAATACTAAAAATCATGGTGTATAAGTGTATTGATAGACAATATAGTGTAATTGAAAAAAAAAAAAGAAACAGCACAGAGACCGAGTGGTTTGTACAACAGATGCTAAGAGATACACGATGGGAAATGTAAGAGAATATTAAACTTGTTCAGAAAAAATGTTAACGAAATTATCTCTCTGTATGGTGGATTACATTTGATTTTTCTTTTTCTTTTCTGTGTTGTTGGTATCATATTTAGGAATGTATATACTCTTAAAATTCTCCCATAGAAAATTTTAGGAAATCCACCCTGAATTAGCCATGTAGATCAACTACAATAGCTCTGAAGTATTTCCATCATAAAACATTTGTTGAGAGCTTTGAATATAAAAGATATTAAACTGAACAGTCATAATTGCTCAGTTTTGAGATTTTAATCTTTGAGTAGCTAATGAAAGAGGAATTAGGACACAAAAATTAGTGATATATTACTTATATCTATCTATTTACTTATTAATATCATAAATAGGAACTAAATAATATTCCTTTAAATAAGAATGACTTATAATAAACTACTAGTTCGATTGTAAACCTATGATACCAGTTTTGGAACATACATGTTACCATTACTGTCCAGTTAACTAATTTTTGATGATTATGGAAACTTGTGGAAAATATATGGATAGTCAACCCAATTTGATCATGTCAAAATCATTAGATTACCATCCTATTATTTTAGCTGCCTAAATGATGAAATCCTTTCAACTGAATCAGTCAAGTTTTACCCTGAGTGATCCACGTGGAAACTCATGTTTTACTACTGCAGAAATCTATAGTCAGTCTCAAAAATTGTTTCAAGAAACCGAATTATTCTTGAGCTCCCTTGATGTGTATTCCAAATAATACTCTTATTTAGAATTATCTCCTTGAATCAAATAAAGTCATTCTCAATTGTAGCATAGCTTCATTTTCCTGAATTGTATAGATCAGGGTTCAGCAAACATTTTCTGTAAAGGGCAAAATAAAAAATATTGTGGGCCTTATGGTCTATGTTGCAACTATTCAATTCTGTCATTGCAGTGCAAAAACATCCATAGACAACATGTCAATAAATGAGCATGCTGTGTTCCAATAAAATTTTACTTATAAGATGGCCAGCAAGCTGGATTTGGCCTGCAGGTTACAGATTACTGACCTGATGTGGATGCTTGATTCAATTGTCCACTCCTGACATTTGCTTAAATTTAGTTCTGAACTTATAGTGCAGATGCATAAATAAATAGCTGATAGGAGGTTATGAACATTAAAGAGCAGAATCAAGAGTTACACAGTTGTATATGAACATGAATGTTCATTCACAATTCTCCTAAATTTGATAGAGATTAGGGTAATGAATCAGCCAAATTTGCTGAAGTCTCTCTTCCTTCCCTGAGCCAGTCTCAACATATTTATTTAGTAATCTGAAAGAAAATTATTTCATTTCTATCATGTATCAGAGGTATTATCTCATTTTTAATCTTCACATCAATGCTGCAGATTATTTTTTATTGTTTTCATCTTATTGATCTATAAATCGAGGTTCAATGAAGTTTAGCAACTCATAGTGGGATAAAAAAATGTCAGATCTACAGTGCAAACAAAGGCTATTTACTGTAGTATTAGAGGAGAATTAATCCTCAGGTTAAAAGTGTGTTTGGGCCCTCTGATTTTGGTACATGGAATGCACACCTCTATACAGTTAGAAAAATAATGATTTTAATACATCACACATTCTATGAACTATATGAATTAATGGAATGCTAAAAAATTTTTAGACAATTTCTATGATTAAGTAATAAAAATTGAAACTTGTCTAATTCATTCATTAGCTGGATAGCTGCAGTGACTTTGTGAACAGTTTACACTGCGAGTTTGTAAGATAATATATGTATATTTTTATTCTTAGCTCGAAAACATTCTTATATTTTATATAGGTATAAGTAAGTTCTTTGAGCTAAGAATAAAAAATTTTTCTCCCTTTTTAGAAAAACATTTCTGTGACTAAATTTTATAAAATGAATTTTATAATATCTGTATTGGCCCTTGAAATTTTTTTCTGGGTGGGAGGATGTCTGCTATTGTAATTCTTTTACTCAGCTCTTCTCCAAAGCCTTCTAGCTTGAAAATTCAAACAGCATAAAGCCTAAATATTAGAATGAATGTGGGCTCCTTCTACTTCATTAAAGGTGTAGCAAAACTACAATTCAGTGACATTTTGTACAAAATAAGTTTTAGGGGACAAGCCCTGAAAAAGCTAACGCCATTTATAACATTTCTACTATGAAAAGATGCAGTAGACTCAGCTCTTATAATAGCTCTGACACTTGTTTATTTATTCATTCAATCATTGAGACCCTAATCTTGGCTAGGCACTATGTCTTAATCTATTTTCACTTAATAACATGCTAAGTTCAATAATAGGAATTTTCGAGTGATGAAACAGAAGGGAGAAAGAAGACTTTAATTTAGATTGGGCTATCAGGGACGGTTTACTAGATGAAATGCTGCCAGAGTTCACTGAATCAAGGAGTATGTTAGCTGGGCAAAATCACAAGTGAGAGCAGAAAGGGCAAGAGTCTATCAAGGATTTTTACTCATTTCCTCAGAGCAGAAATTGTGCTGAGGGAGGGTTGCTAGGAAAAGGTATGTTAGCCCTGTAGGTGTGTAGGGCAGCAATGAGAGTTGGTTATTTGGTAGTAGTCACAAAAGTAGGCTACGATTCTAGTAGCAAAATGGACAAGATGTGGAAAGGGTGTGCTTTTTATAGGAATGGAGAAAATTCTAGCAAATTATGAACTCCATGATTGAGGCCATTTCTATATGTGTATATTACATTGCAGATGTCAGATTTCAACTCTGTTTCCATTGAAGGGTCAGGTAATTTTTGTCCTGACAATAGTGCCAGTTGCAAGATATGACCTCATCAATTTTTCTTTACTGTTAATATTTATAATTTACCTTTATTATTTAAAGGTATACTTTATTACTGACACCATTTTCACGCAGAATTTCTAAGTAAACACTAACTTAGGATGTAATGCAAACTTTCTGACATTAAATCTTCCTGTAATAATTAAATTAATTGAGGAGATGAAATAGCCAGAGATATTTATGACAGTGATTTAATACCTACCTCAAATTTAACACATCCCAGTATTTGGGAGTAATCATTTTATATGTGATACTCTTCTAGTACATTAATGGATTTAATCTTTATGGAAACCATATATAGCAGGGGAAAGTATACCTACTTTACTGATGAGGAAATAGAATGATTTAGTAAATTTTTTAGACTTTTACAATTTGGTCCTACTTTAGGTAAACTAGTCATTATGCAAATGGTCTATAAAATGATATGGTTTGCTGTAAATTCAGTTTAGTTTGACTTACCTGAGATCCAGCAAGGACTGAGTCTAGCACTTCAGTGGATAAACAGCTAGAGAAGGAAAGGAGGTTGGAAAAAGTAAGAAAAAGGACTTAGAGTACAAACAGGGTTAGAGACCTGGTCCCTAAAATATGAGGTTTGTACCGTAGTTCTCAATTGGAATGGTGTTAGTTTCCTAAAGCTGCTGTAACAAATCGTCACAAACTTGGTGACTTAAACAACAGAAATTTATTTTCTTACAGTTTTGGAGGTCAGAAGTTCAAAATCAGTATCACTGGGCCAAAATTAGGTGTCGGTCAGGCCTTACTCCTCTGAGAGACTCTAAGGGGTAAACTGTCCTTGCCTCTTCCACTTTGTAGTGGCTGTTAAAATTCCTTGGCTGTGGCCATATCACTCCATTATCCGCCTTTCTAGCCTCTGGTATGGTCGAAACACTCTATGTCTTCCTCTTAAAAGAATGCATTTGATTTCATTTAGGGCCTACCTGGATAATGGAGAATAATTTCCTATCTCAAGGCCCTCAATTTAATCATATCTCCATTCTTTTTTATTGTAATTATAATTTATATTTGTAGCTGAACATTGTATTTGTGAAGCACCATTAATATATAGGTGGGTCAAAGTCATACTTACCCCTAAACACACTCTCTGCTTTAAAAAAAAATATTAAA
>NW_011888934.1:2901459-2909282 GCF_000151845.1 Pteropus vampyrus | reverse complement strand
TTGTAGAGGCTGCAATGAACCCAATTTAGTTTTAATTATTTCTGACAGAAGAAAAAATGAGAACTAAATTAGTTCTATTTATCCTTTTGTAACAACACATGTACAATCTGTATAAAGTCAAGTTTTATAGATTTTTTTTTTCTGTAGAAGATTTGCTACCTTTATACTTTATTTTCATGCTTCTAGGGTTTGCTATAGAACTCTAATGTCTGTGCTTTGGTTTCACAGGATTAAATATTAAACAATATCACTAACTAGATATGGTACATTTACTTTCCAAGTAATTGCATTGTGGATGAACCTGCTGCTACTGTTCATTAGTGTGTAACTTCATAAGACTTTAACTCTATTCTCCTTTTACAACATTGCAATTTGGAAACTTTCCATAGAGCTAAGAGAAGCTGAAAATAGTTGGATATGGACTTATGTTGCCTTTGCAGTATTATGTTCATCAACAAAAGTGTCATGCTATCTATCAGTGTCAAACCAAAACACAGCATGCCGAATCATTCAAAATTTCTCACCTAAACATAGATGTAATTTAATGCAATTTAACAATAGCTTTACTTTCCTTTAAAAATTAGCTTTAAAGTAATATATATTAATTGTTGAAGATGCAGAAAATCGATGAAAAACATTACTTCTACTCAGAGATAACTCTACTATTATGATCTCTCTTATATGTGTATTTATGTACGTGTTATAATATTATAAATATAAAATCTGTTTTGTTTTTCTTTTAACATATTACAAAGATTTTTTATATTTTTTAAATTCTGTATAAGTATATTTTATAATATGCTGCCTATTCTTTATTTTTATGGTTGCACCATGATATAATCATTCATTGTAGGACATTTGGATTGTTTCCAGTTGTTTGCTGCCATAAATAATGGTATGATAAAATCTCTGTACATAAATCATTGTCCTCATTTCTGATGATTTCTTCAGAAGAGATTCCCAGAAATGGAATTGCTGGGTCAAAGAGAATGAGTATGTTTAAAGTTTTTGATATCTTTCCAAACCTGCTTTCCTAAAAGGCTTTATGAACATATTTGTATACCTATCATGAGTTTATGTCAGGCCTCTCTTACTATACTCTATTAGATCAGCATGTTAAAAAGTGTTTTAATTAATTGCACGATATTAGTCTAATATTTGAATAAGTTATTATACCATCACTAGATAGAATATGCATTTCATTAAAATTACAATTATGCATATTATGTTGCAACATTAACCTTATTGATGACATGCTATTAAGTAAAATACACGATATAAAATTGAATATACTTCATCATAGTAAACATGCAAATATGTATGCATATGGAAATTATTGGACAAAGATGATGACCAATAAAAAGAAAGCCTAATAATAATAGATTACCTTAAAAACTGACAGCTTACTACATAGTTAATAAATGACAGTGTAGCACTAAGAACTTAAAATTCATAATTTCATTCCATTTTATAATAACCATGTGAGGAAGGTCCTAATGCTTAAAGATTTTATTCAAAGGTCTTATAATCATATAGGATGTTAGTATGGTTCTAAAATTCAAACTCAGTGTGCTGGCTTCAAATCCATAATTAGATAGTAAGCTTACATTTGAATCCTTACATTTTTCCACTTAAACTTTGTAAAATGCTGCTACATACTCTTTACAGTAGGATAAGAGAAATCACAATGAATAAGCTTCTTATAATTTCTTAGAAAAAAAATATAAATCACTAAAACCAAATAAAAAAAAAGGACCAACAAGACAGCACTCTTTACATAGGAAAACAAATGTTTTAAAAAACATGAAAAAATAATATTCAACCTAACCATTAATTAAAAAATGCAAGAAAAAACAATAAAATAACATCCATTTAACCCAATATAAGGATGAAGAATCACTGAATGTTGCCCAGTTCACTATTTATATTTTATTAAGACTTTGATATAAATAAAATATTATTTTAATATAACAAATATTCAATTTTTTTATTGCTGTGAATAAATACAGATTTTTATTTTATTGTAGCAAAGATCTTGCCTGACTATTCATAAATTTATTTTCATAAACATTTAGTAAATCTAATATTTTTCAGGGAAATAAAATAATTTTTTAACTTTTTCAAGAGAGATTTATTAATTGCCTATCAAATGCTAGAGTTTATCATAGGAACTATGGATATATGACTATATGTCCAATAAAATAAATAAAAATACTTGCCCTCAGCTATCTTATATTCCAATTCAGAATACAGACAAGCAAAATAAATCTTAAAATATATATTCTATTATAAATTGATAAATATATAAATAAATGCCTATAACAAGGCAGAGAAAGGAGATATAAAATATTAGAGAAGGGATACTGAAATTTTAGATAGAATGGTCAGAGAAGGCATTATTGAGAAAGTGACTTTGGAGTACAGACTTCAAGGTAATACAAGAGTACACCATGAAAATTTGTGGGAATAGAATTCCAAGCAGGGGGAAGCAATCTTTGCAAAAACCCTGTGATAGAAGTTTTATGGATTTGCTCAAAAAAAGCAGGAACACCAGTTAATCACAAAAGCATAATTAGGAGAGGACAATGGGGTCAGAGAAATAATGGGGGCTATAGAAGATTTTGTAATTAAGGTGACTACATCAGTTTATGCCTGTTATCCTGGTGTATTAATTAAGGTTTTTGCTCTCAAGTGTCCAGGTTTGGATAAAAAGTCACTATGATAGAGTCTACTGTTGGATGGTTTGAACAGATGGATGATATAATCTGTCTATGCTTCACCAGAATAACTCTGATAGCTCCATTGAGAACAGACTAAATAAGAAAGAGCTGAAGGGCATAATTTTTTTTTTAATTTAAATTTGTTCAAATTTAATAACGTCTTTTGAAGTAAAAGTAAGAGTCGGCACAGGATTACGTGTCAATTTGGAACAATTTGTCATTCCTGCTTTGTCTTTCATGAACTTGCTATTTTTAAGAGTATAGGACAATTATTTTTGTACTGTACCTCTATTTGGATTTATCTAAAACATTCTCTTATTTATAACTGATATCACGTTATTCTCAGTGCTTCATGTCAAGATGTTATGATATCAATTTGTCACATTACTAGTGGTCTTGACTTTAGTCACTTAATTAAGGTGGTATTTGTTTAGTTTTTATGACTGTAAAGTTACCATTTTTCCTTTGTCATTAATAAATATCTTCCTGCCCAATAATTCAAGCATCCGTTGATTAGTTTTGTCTGAATCTAGTACTACCATTATGGTTTTCGAATTATGTTTTCTAATTTCATCAATCTTTTACATCTATTAGGGATATTCTTTTGTTAGAAAGTTTTTTTATTCTTTTCTATTTTTTTATTTATCTACTTTACTATGGACTCATAGATTTATATTTTAATTAAAAACTTATGAAGATTTACAATTACTTCTTAATGCTCAAATAGTTTCAGATTTGGCCAGTGGAAACTCCTTCATAGTGTGTTCTTTTGGACACAATTTGATCTACAGTTTGACAGTACTACAAGTTTATCATGCAATTTCCCATGTCATGACCCTGGAGACACACACGTGCACCCGTGCACACACACACACATACACACATGCACACACATGGACACACACACATTGTCATATTGTCAAGAAATATTGGAAACTATTGGTTTATATAATCAAAATAGATAAGGGGAATGGTAACCCTGGATATCGAAACGATGTACATGCATAGATGAATAGATTGCTTCATCTACATAGAAGTTGAAATGACATCCCTCAGTTCACATAAAAAAAGAAAAAAATCACTCTCATTATGCCAAATGTTGGCTTTTCAGAGGCACACTTTAAGACTTGTGCCAAACAAAAAGTGCTGCCTTCTTCAATTCTATGCCAGAGAAGACACATTTAAGCTTCAGAATCATAATCAGAGGTTATGTTTTATGTTTGTCTTATTCTGGCAAAAAGATTCATCACCCTCTGCTCTTCTTTAAGTCCTTTCTCTCTGTTCTGCCAAACTCTTGCCTTTATGAGATTCTCAGAACTCTTTGAAGCCCAGCTCTAATGTACAGCTTCCTGTTTTACATAAGCAACTTTTGAGCAGATGCTATTTCTAAATGGGGAAGGAAACATACTGGCATATTATTTTTGAGAAAGAAGTTAAAGATCGTTAATATTTCTGATCATATTTAACAAAATTGTATTGTTTTTTCCTATGAGCTTGCTGAATAATAATAACTATCTCAGAACCAGCAATTATGAACACAATATCTTACTGTGCATTGACAATAGAAAGATAAGGATAAGGGTAAATCTTTATACAAGAATGGAGGCCGTATGTTCCATATTGCGACAAAGTATCAGGATGAAAATTTTAAGAATGAATGAAGGAACTAAGAACAAAAAGAAAGGAAAGAAAGATAGAAAGGAAGAAGGAAGATACATTCATATACATACATTCTTATTTTCACATCAATATATACATAAATGTGAATTTATATAAAATATCATAAATGCATATAAAAGCTATATAAAAATTCTCCTGTTTCTTGAATATGGAACCATACCTGACTTACACCTAACGCATTTCAGCATCCTTTACTATAGAGTCTTATACAATAACATCACATTCTTCAATGCACAGTGCTCAAAATGAATAACTGAATAGATCCTTCAATCTATAAAAAACAAAATGAAATGTTTTGGCTTGGCACAACCAAAAAATTAGGAAAGAATGTGTAAAACTGGTCTTATGATAAGAGTGATCAATTTTTCCCCTCTTATCTGAGTCCATTAATCCATCTGTCATGACACTGCCTATGATATTTATGTCTGCCTAGAAACAATAAAAGTTCACTTTTTCCTTTTCCAAAAGTTGCTATGCTACATTGACATTTTCACCCTAGAGGAAAGCCACATTGCACTGAACAGATGCTGCAAGCTGGTTCATTCATGCTAATTCTGCATAAATATGCTTACCCGCCGTGCTCAAAAATAGAATAACAGCAATATATTTCAAGGCATATAGATGATCCCCCAAAAGAGTTTGAATGCAAATAGAATTAAAAAGAAGAAACAGACTCCATTTTATTTGTTGCTAACATTAAAAACGTGTTAATATTTCTTTTGATATTTTTAACTTAGACCTATTTATAGGGAGAAACTGAACTTCTTAGAGATAAATCACTCATCTTTTTAGCCTTGTGGGTTTGACTCATGTTGGATCCTCAACAAATGTTTACTGAACTCAAAGGTTGAAATTTTAAATCTTTAGAAATAAAACCATTTAAAATAGTATTTAAGATATGGAATATTTTAAGCAACATATAGATGAAGTTTCTGTGCTAAAATGAATCATACTGTTGTTGCTTTAATTGGCATACTTACTGATATATATTGATTTAAATTTACCATATTACTATTAGTTTTCTCTTTGTCCTGTTTTTTATTTCTTCCTCTTTTCTTTTTTCTTTTGTAATTAATCAATTATTTTAATTTTCCATTTTCTCCTCTGTTAGCTTACTAAGTTTACATTCTCTTTCTATTCTCTTAACGGTCATCCTAGATATTCAAACATATGTATTAAAATTTAATAAAAATAAGTAATTTTATCACTTAGTTAATGAAAAGATCTTACATTGTGCTAACTCCATTAAATTCCCTCTGAACTGATGTAATAATATTGTCATATTTAATTGTGTGTATATAAATGTATATTTATAACCACAAACATATTTTCTGTATTATTACAGTCAGTTTTTATTTAGATTTGCCCATATAATTACCATTTCGTAGCTCTTGATTTCTCTTTCATCTTTGACCTGGGATCCAAGATTGGTTTTCTCCTTCCTGAAGTACTCCTTTTAATAATTACATTAGTGAAGGCCTGATAGTGAAAATTTTTTTCAGATTTTAATTACCTAAAAATGTCTTTATTTTTGAAGAATATTTTCATCAGTTATAGAATTCTGTTAGCGGTTATTCTCATTCAAAAATGGCTTTTAAAATGTTATTTTTGTTCGTTTTTGGTCCTTTTGCTTCCATTGTTTCTGTTGAGAAATGAGTTGCCAGTTTTATTGTTGCTCCTTTGAAGATAATGTCTGTTTTTTTTTAATTTTTTGCTTTTTAGAAGATTTTTTATTTGTCTTTGATTTTTGCATTTTAGTTATCATGTGCCAATTGTGGTTTTCTTAGTATGTACTCCAGTCATAGTTTATAGTAAAGTTTTATTGATTTATTTCATTATAAAATGGCATAGAACAAATTGCATATATTTAAGTGTATAATTTCATGAGTTCTGACATATAGATCTACCCATGTAATAATCAAAATAAATTTCTTTCCTCATCAAAAATTTCTAATCCCCTAATCCATCATTCCCTCTGCCCCAATCTCCAGGCAACAACTGATTGTTTTCCATCACAATTTGATTAGTTTGCATATCATAGAATTTCACACAAATAGAACAACATAGTAGGTTCTTTTTTGTCTGTTTCTTTTACTCCATATAGTTACTTCGAGATTCATCAATGTTTTGCACACATCAGTAATTTGTTCCTTTTTATTGTGGAGTAGTATTTCATTGAATACATACATCAAAATGTGTTTATTCCTTTCTCTGGTGATGGAGGTTTGGATTGTTTCTAGTTTAGAGATGTTACAAATAAAGGTCCTATGAACATTTGTGTACTGTCCTTTGTGTGGATGTACACTTTAATACTCTTTCCTTACTTTTTTAGTAATACTTGAATGTATCTACATGCCAAAACTCTTTAAGTAGTTGTGTGTTTAGCTTTTCATAATATTGTCAAATTTTTTGCAAAGTGGTTGTATTCATTTTATAGTCCTAGCAGCAGTGGATAAGGATTCTAGTAGCACCATCCTCTTGTATCACTTGATATACTCGGACTTTCTCTATTTAGTTATTCTTGTGGTATCTCACTGTGATTTTAATTTGCATTTCTTTAATAAATATACTCAGTGATATTGAGTATATTTAATATGTTTATTGGCCAATTACATATCTTTGGTAAAATGTTCAAATCTTGCCATTTTAAGAACTGGTTTGTTGGGGGTTTTGATTTGTTTTATTACTTTTTAAATTTATTGAGTTGTAGGAGTTTATTATTTATTTTATATATAAGGCCTTTGTCAGATACATGTTTTGCAAATATGATCTTTCAATCTGTGGTTTGCCTTTTCCTTTGCTTAACTGAATCTTTTGAAGAACAACATTTTAATTTGGCGAAGTCCAATAAGGCACAGTGTTTTCTTATTTGTTGCATGATTTTTGTTGCTAACTCAAGGTAACTAAGATTTACTGTAATGTTTTTCCTGGAAGTACTATAGCTTTGGCGCTCAAATTTAGGTTTACAATCCATTTCAAGTTAACTTTTGCATATGGTTTGAGATAAGGGTTGAGGTTAATTATTTTTATTATTTGCATACATTCAAAAGATATTTATTAAATTAATGTGTACAAACCACTATACTATTTTCTACAGAAAAAGCAAAGATAACATTAGTTAAGATTTTGTCCTTAAAGAAATTACAACTCAGTAATACAGAAAACAATAAAGATTCCAGATTATACATTGTGTAATTATTTCTTAACATAAAATATCTACATATTAATGAACTAGTAATTTTTAACTATCACTATTTCTAATCTGTTCTTATGTACTAATATTGACAATATAATAAGTAATTTTTTTAACCAAGACATTTACAATAATATTAACTTTGAAATAGTTGTATATCTTTAATTTAAAATGTAGTTATAGCTTTTCTTTTTGTTTTCTTTCTGGATCCAACCAACAGTGTCTACTGG
>NW_011888934.1:2886217-2900299 GCF_000151845.1 Pteropus vampyrus | reverse complement strand
GACAAAATCCAAATATTACAAAAGATGCTCCTTTCACCTTTATCTCTCCAGAGCTATTTCAGGAGCTAAAGATGAAGATTAAAACACATTATTTCTTATTACATCACAATATCACTGTAGATTTCGACAGTAAAGGTCATCAGAGACATTATAAGAAGAAAAAAGTTTTTCTTCCTGGTTCTGATATGCTTGCTTGGCTAGCTCTTACAGCAGCTGCTTCTCCAGCATGGGCAGCTTCTCCAGGTCTGCCTCCTGCAGTGGGAGTAGTCTCTGGCCTCAGGCCCTCACAGTGCTCACAGCCTCTCCAGTGCCTGGCTCCTACAGTGTGCAATGAGCAGCAGCTTCACCAGAAAACCCCCACCACTACCCCAGGGCAGTTTTATAGCTGAGTACCTCTGGCGAGACACCTCCCTGTGAACAGCCTTCCCCTATACCCTGGAGGATAGGTTTCTAGCAAGTTCTGTGGGTGTGGCACTACAGTGAATTCTCTACCATTCAACTGGCTACCACTAATTCAGATTCATTTTTAAAAATTGATTTTGGAATGTTAAAATCTTGAATTCTGGGATAAACCTAGCTTAGTCATGATTTATTTCACTTTTAATATATTTTTGATTCAGTTTGCTTCATTTTGATGAAAATTTGTCCAACTATATTTACAAAAAATATTAGTGTGTGGTTTTCTCTTCCGTTAATGTTTTTGTTTGTGCTACAGAATAATGCATGCTAATGAGAATGAATGGAGAAACAATTCCTCATTTTCTATACTCTGGAAGAATTTATATAAGTTTGGAATTATTTCTTTTTAAATTTTTGTTTCAGTTTGCCAGTATAGCCATTTGGCCCTGTAGTGGTACTTTTTGTTTTGTTTTTGTTCGCATGTGTTTTTTGTTTTGTTTGATGGGATGATGTATAACAATAATCCGCATTTCTTAACAAGATATAGTCTTATTCTCTGGGACTTTGTCTCACAAATTCTAGCTCTCTTAGCCTTTTCAAATTATGAACTCTACTGCTCAACTCAAGAAAACTACTAGTCTCTGTTCTGTTTCCTTTCTGAACTGCATCCTGGAAACTATCCAGGCTACAAGGCTGGTGATCATGAGGCTCACATTGTTTATTTCTCTTCTTTCAGAAATCACTCTCTTGTTATGCTTGTGGTCCAATGCCTACAAATACTTGTTTCATATATTTTTCTATTTTTAAAAGTCATTTAATGTGTGGGATAGATTTAGTTCCTGTTAGTCATAACCAGAAGCATTTTTATTCTATACTACATGCCTTCAATCAATTTAAAAAATATCAATTATCCTTTTAAATACTGTATCTGTTCCATTTTTTTTTTCTCTTAAAATGTGCTAATTCCACTTAGACATCAGTTTGATTTTTCACTATGTTCTATAGATCACACTCATTTCTCTTTTTCCTTTTTGACTATTTATGCTTCCATTTATATATTTTCTGCTAATCTAATTTCCAGTTAACTAATTTTCTCTTTAACGCTATATAAGTTGCTATTAAACCCATCGATTTATTTCTCAATTTTAGTTCTTACATTTTATTTTATATAATATCCATTTGACTTTTTTGCAGTTTCCAGTTCTCAGCTAAAATAATTCACCTTACATTGAATTTCTTTAACATGTCAATCATAATTATTTTAAATTTTGCCCCTACTAACACCATAATCTGAATTGGCAATGGGTTTGTTCTCTTGTTTATTTTCCTCTTGGTAAAGTTTTATTTTCTTATATGCCTGGATATTTACTGACTGAACACTGCACATTTTGTGGAAAACTGTAATAAAACTTAGTGTCCATATTATGTTTTACTGCTCAAGAAAGCACTAACTTTTGGTTCAGACAAGAATTTAGGCTAAGAGTAAATTATCTTAAAAAAAAAATGAGATTGAGCTGATTGAAAGATTCATTTCAGGCTTTCTGAAGTCTTTTTTCCTTTTATCTTAGTGTATAGACTTCAGAGGTTCCTGCTAAGAGCCTAGAGTGTTTTCAGAGACTCCTCCTGTCTAATCACTTTAATTCTATTTTTTTTTTCTTTCCAGCCTTGTGATACTAGTAAAAACTGTACTCAGTCTCTCAGTCACCACTGAAAAATACAGTAGAAATATGGCACTGAATGTTAGGCTCTAGTTTGAGCCTCCAAGAATCAAGCACAAAGACAAGATTAAACATAAAAGAAATGTATTGGCTGAAATTCTCGTGAAGGAAAGGGAATCCTAGAGAAAGTAGAGAGAGCCTTTTAGCTCTAACCCTATGAAGGAGAGGGAGAGAAATGGTAGAGGTATATTTCACCAAGGCTCCTGTGGGGGGTCCTCAAAACAAAATTGTCCATTAAAGAAGTCCTTAATATTTTAGTAATTGGTCTAAAATAGTTATCTATCTATCTATCTATCTATCTATCATCTATCTATCTATCTATCTATCATCTATCTATCTATCTATCTATCATCTATCTATCTATCTATCCAACTATTCTATCACTCTATCATCACCATCATCATCTATTTATAGAGTGATAGAGTGATAGAGACAGAGAGACAAAGATTCTAATTTTTACTTTCTTAGATTAAAGATGGGTCTAATAAAAGTAGTTCATAATGCTGAAAATGGGAGTATGATATCACTTTAAAATTGTTATAATTTTATCTTCAGTTTATACAAATGATGTATTTCAAAATGTATATGGCAATTCAGTGTTATTCAAGCTGAATTTATATATATAAACCACTGAACAAACTATAGAGAATAGCCAAGGATATTCAATTTGAAAAGCAAGACAAATGTAATTTTAAATATTTCGAAGCATCTCATGTGAAAGCAATTAAATTTTTGTAGCTCAAATTAAAACCATATATGGAAAGTTACATGAAAGTTATATGTATATCAAAATAAGGCTTAGTTTTCTAAAAATGTTAGTAAATAAAAGATTTTAGACTTGTCATAAGTAGCTGACCAGGCAATTTGTTTAACCAAAAACTGAGTAGTCTTTGATAAATCTCATGGGAAGTGTTGCTGCTTTGATTAGACATTGAACATGAGATCAGAGGTCATGTAGGAACCAAAGGATCTTCCAATCATCAGTTTCTTAGGTCCAATTCCCTTTAAACATTCAATACAAGATACTTTGCAGCTGTCTTCTAATAAAGTATTTGCTAAGCATTTATAGAGGTCCTAACATTGTGATGGTTACTATATAGGTTACTTAAAAGACCTGCCGATGTCTCTTACTACAGAAAATTTAAAATTTCCTCTCTCAATAAAAATTTCCTTATGGTCCTTTGTCCTTCTGTCTTCTATATCTCATCTTCTATTCTCTACTGTGAGATTTGTGATATGAATAACTGTAATTCTAGTCAGATTTATAGATTCAGTAGGTGAAAACAACATTTCGTATGTATCATTAAAGAGTTCTTGGTAAAATGAATATCTGGAAGAACAAAACAAGGTCAAAATTTCTGATGTTTTCTATCATATCACAAAGCAATCTATCAGAATCTTCAAAGTATATGCTGAATTCCTTCTCTGTTTTTTTATTTACTTAAATTTTGTTAAATCCTGTAAACAGGGTTGTTTTTCAATATGTAAATGGTCCTAGCTCTCGTTTTGGAAAAATAAGGCAGATATTTTAAATATGAATGCACTGGGAATTTTTTAAAAATCTGCAAGAATTGCATAGCTATAGTTCTACTGACAACTCATATATATTGTACTAAAACCAGCCAGTTAATATCACTCACTTGAAACTACCTGGTCAATCTAATTAAATTTAACAAACACAGAGGAGGCATTGTGTTAGACCCTGGAAGGTACAAATATGTAAATAAGACATGATTTATTCCATTATGGAGCACAATGGGATAATTTTATTTGCTTGTTTATTTAAAAATTTTATTGAGTAGAAATACATACAATATAGTGCACAAATTTTAAATATATAGATTGATATACTCTTGCAATGACCCCCTGAGTCACTGAATAACATTTCCGGCACCCAGAAAATGCCCTCCTGCTCCTTCCCAGTTTGTACCCCTTAAAGGTAGCCACTAGTCTGACTTCTATTTTTGTAGAGTTGTTTTGCCTATTCTTCTGCTTCATAAAAGTGGGATTCTATAGTATGTATCCTGTTGTGTTTGGCCTCTTTAGTTCATCATTATTTTGGTTTGATTAATTCATGTTGTTATGTGTACCAGTTGTTGGTTCTGTTTTTTATGCTATGTAGTATTCCATCACAGAATACACCACAATTTATTTATCTGTTCTAATATTAATGGCCATTGGATTATTTCAACTTAAGGATATTATGGATAAAATTGCTATTCTTATTCTAGTTCTTATCATTGTCATCATATGCACTTACTCATAGGAGAGAAACTAATAAGTCAGAGGGAACATAGGTCATAGGATTTGTGAATGTTCAGCTTGGTAGATATTACCAGTTTTTTATTCCTACTGGCAAAACATGAGAAATCTAATTTTTCTACATGTCACTAGCACTTGGTATTGTCAGTCTTTCGAATTTTAGCTTTTTTGGTGAGTGATATCTTATTATGGTTTTAATTTTCATTTCCCTGATGATTAATGATGTTGATCACTTTTTTCACCTATGTGTTGGCCAATTGGATATCCTATTTTGTGAGTTTTCAAGTTTTTTGCTCACTTTTTAAAAAATAACCATTTTATTGAGTAAAATTTACATAACATGAAACTTAAACTTTTGCCCATTTTCTTCTTAAATTATATTATTTAAACAAAATAACAAAAATTGAAAAATAAAAACAATTCACTCATTTCTCTCACTCCCTATCCTCCAGTTCTCTCTATAAGCTTGGTTTTGTGTGTTTGTTTATTTTGTTTTGGAGGTCTTTTTTTTTTTTTCAGATTCTTTATATAGGAAAGATCATATGGTATTTGTCATTCTCTGCCTGACTTATTTCACCCTCTCTGATATAGGCTTTTCAAAAGAATATACCTAATATTTTGTTAACAATAAGGGTCTAAAAAGACTTCAATCTCCTTGTCATTATTCATATTCAAATAATTGATGTGCTGTGATTTGTGCTTGAATTCTTAATTTTTCTTTTATCTTCTTTCTTAATTTTAATAAAAATTGGCTGGCAATTTGCATAGTTTTTATTACTTGCTTGAAGTAATTCTCAGATTTTCATTTTTCAAACAAGAGTGGCTTTTTGTTTCTAATTCCTTTTTTGTATATTGAAAAAAACTAATTTATCTCTTCCCTTACCATGGTTTTTAATCTTTACAATAAAACACTTCTTGATACATAGTCTTTAACATTGTTCTTTTGATAATCCTCGATTCCAATTTTAATGAAATTTCTCTTGACAGTAATGAATTATTTATTGTTAGAGTCGGTGTCAGTTTTATTTTTAGTACTTAACTGTAAACTAATAATTCAGTTGTTAAAACACTAAAGTCTCTTTTTTTCTCTTCCCAGAGTAAAATAAATATTTCTAATTCTAATAATTTCTTATATAATTAATATTGATTGTGTTTCAGTTTTTTTTTAATATTCTCTCATGCAGCAACTCTTCTCATACCTGGTATATAATTGATACATAGTAGTAACTTGATATTATCAGGTAAATGTTAAATGCTCAATGCTAAAATACTTATCTGATTTTAATATTAACTTTTGATTGAGAACATTGTAAATTTATTTTATACCATAGCTTGGTTAAACTATTTTTAGCCAATAAACATCTTTTTGCTTTAATTTTCATTTTTCACAATTTCATCAAGGATACTGAAAATATCAATGCACTGCCTTTATGACTTTTATACTAACAACATTAACTTCTGTTGTAAAATATCTACTGAAAAAATCCTTAGGAATTCTACCTATTGCTTATATCAAAATCATATATTTGATGCTCCTTCTCTGGTTATATGGTACACCAGGCATTTTAAAAACTTTAAAGAGATTTATTATTAGAATTAGAATTAGAAGTTATGTCCATATAAGACTAATTCTGTGTGAGGTAAATTCTGAGGTGAAATCTCCCTTCTTTACTCTTGCAACATCTCACAACTCTTATGTGGTACAAGATGTATCGCTCATTTTGATGCTTGTATATACTTTTCATTCCCCAAATAGTCAAGCTGCCCGCTACATCATAAAACTATTCTAGTGCATTTACAGGCTATATTGTCAAGGAATCAAATGTCTTCTGTAGAGACCCAAAAGCCCTTTTAACTCTTTGTCTTTCTCTTCTGAACCTTTTCTTTCACAGTAGTATGCCAGCCTGCATTCAGAGTCACTGAAACCTTGTACAATTTTCCAGCCATTTCATCATGAGAACATCAAGGTTCTCCCTGTGCTTCATTATCATTATCACATAACAGATCTCAGGTTCATACTAATGCTCTTTCAAAGAATTACTTGGGAAGTTTAACAATATATCTACCTTTAAGATTATAAATAATATGTGTTTCTCCACATATCTTTGCATCTTTTTATTTCTTGCATTGTGCATCACTACTTTTATTTTGAAACAATGGATTCTAAATTATTAAGCGCATACACACACAAACTACAAATTGCTAACAAATGCCTAACGTTCAGTGTCCCTTCAGTACTAGACTGTAACTAAATAACAAGTTCTGAACAAGTTGTTTTTTTTTCTTTTTACTATTATATTTATAATATTGTGATATCTAGAGTGCAGGCATTGTGTCATCACAAAGACTGATTATGTGGCCTTTTACTATGCAGTCACTTTAAATCTCTGTGGGAAAAAACAATATAAAAAAGACAGCTTTTGTGAAAGTAAAAGAAAGGCCGCTCACAATGTGACAGGTAGGTAGCTTGTGAAAACAGACTGACAGAGTTAGGTGCACTTACCAAGAGTAAACTGCCAACAAACTGTCAACTGCCAAAATGAATTAGACTCTCATACCAAAGAGGTCTCAAATCTTAAATGTTTAAACTTCAGAAACTTCACTAAGACATCTCGTCATGCTATGTTTCCACGGGTGTTCCTGCTACACCTTTAGTGCTGTTCAAAAGTAAGAAAAAAATACATATATATATTTTTTATCTCACATGAGTATTTTCTCAAAATGCATCTTAATCAGAGGGGGTGAGAAAGATGGAGATTCCTTGAAAGATTGCCAACATGCCTTATAGCTGTATATATTTTCATTTTGATTATATATTTATGTTATAGCTTTTCCAATATTTTTGTTTTCAAAGTTGTATACATCTTTTGTAATATCTCCTATTTTGTTTCCAATAGCATTAGCATAATATCATAAACTATATACACCTAAACACAAGGTCACTTCTTGTTAGTTCTGAACTTGTTGATTAAGGACATGTAATTGCCTCTCAAAATATTTTCCCTTCTTTTCCTTCCTCTGTGCCATAATCATATCTTTGTTACTTAAAAATAATAATAATGTCAGACAGAGGAAGACAAATACTGTGTGATCTCACACTCATAGAAACAGAACAGATTGGTAGTTGCTAGAGACAGGGGATAGGGGTTGGGGTAAATGGGTGAAGTGGGTCAAAAGTTACAAATTTCCATTTATAGGATAAATGAGTTCTGGGGATGTTAGGTACAGCAATGTGATTATAATTAACAATACTGGATTGTATATTTGAGAAATGATAAGAATAAATCTTAAAAGTTCTCATCATTAAAAAATATTTATGTGAGGTGATGAATGTTAACTAAATTTATTATGGTAATCATTTTGCAATCTACACATATATTAAATCATGTGGTACAGCTTAAAATAATACAATCTTATATGTCAACTATCTATCAATAGATGGAAAAAATAATGCCTTAAGTACTACGAATGCTTCACATTTCCTTTCCATCATTCCATTTATCTAATTTCCTCTCCTTTCTTTCCTCATTTCCCCCCCTAGTATTTATTAAGGGTAGCTGTGTATCAGATTCTCACTTGTTGAGGAAAGAACAAGTTTGGGACATAGTCATCTGGGGGCTGGTCAGACAATCTTCATTTTCTTCTTCCACAGAAAATCAGCTGAATATACCAATTGGAAAAGTAGCCTCATAGTTTTATTTTTCACTAAGTAGCAAGAAATACCTTGTGGGCTCTTGCCAAATATCTGGTGAAGAAAAGATATCCATAAGGTTAATATGGTTCTTCTGGCATTGTTGAAATGATGAATAGAAATAATATATACTCTTGCACCTGCCACTTAAATTTTGTGGCACTCATTGATTCCCTTTTCAATTGGTGTTACAATGACATTCTATCACCTGAAGGGGTTAGCGTCTTTTCTCTGTCACACATTTGGGTTATTCATGGAGCGCTTTTATTTCTCCTCAATGTTTTCTTTTAGTCCTAAAAATATGTTGTACAATTGTTCAGTACTTGAATTTTCTACAATATTTTGAATTCCATCAGCATTATAACTACTCAAAGGACTTATAGTATAAAGAAACTATAAAATAAAATGCTAAGTTTCTAGACACAAAACTAGTTTGACCAGGCATAGTCCAGAATTTTAATATATTGTGGTAAAGTTTCTTTTTTCTATTTTTTGTAGTGGACTTTTTAATTTATGGATAGTTTTCTTCTTTTTTTGAGGTTAGGGTTTAACATAAATTTGGGTGAGTGTTCAGATTATGTTTAGGACTGTCGTTAGGATTAGGTTTAGGTTTAGGGTTAAAGATAGGGTTAAGGACCATGTTTGTTGTAAGGTTTAAGGTTTGAGTTAAAATATGTTTAAGTTATCAATTCAAGTTAGGATTTGGGTTAGAATTATTGTTAGGATTAGGGTCAGGATTAGGGTTCAATTTTGATTAGGTTTAGGATTAGAGTTAGGTTTAGGCTATGAATTAGGTTTGGGGTAAGAGTTAGAGTTACATTGGTTTAGGATTAGGACAAGGGTTAAACTGATGATTAAGTTTAGGATTATGGTTAGGGTTCAGGTAGGCTTTTAGTTCAGGGTTTGTGTTGAAATTAGGGTTGAGGTTAGAGCTACGTTAGGGTAAAGGTTAAGTTTAGGTTTTTACTTAAAGTTATTGTTTGGGTTAGGATTAGAGTTAGGGTTAAGGTTAAATTTTTGTTGAGGGTTGTGTGTATGATTAGGGTTAGGGTTAATGTTATAGTTAGATTTAAGGTTAAGATTTGGGTTTTTCATTAGGGTCAGGTTTAGGGTTAGAGTAAGGGCTAATGTTAAGCTTAGGTTTAGTATTAAGGTTAGATTTAGGGTTAGTTTTGAGGTAAGTTTAGGGTTGGGTCAGATTTCAGGTTAAGGTTAATTTTAGGATTAGGAATGAGTATATAATACTAATTAATGTTAGGCTTAGAGTTAGCTACAAACTTTTTAAAGGGCAGTAAGTCACTATGTTTCACATGTTCAAATATGCCTATCTTACAACAATTTTATTTCTAGAAATGTTTCTTAAATATACACAGAAATACACATAAATGTAGATATAAGAATATCTCGTTTTTAAGAAAACTATAATAGGACAACTTGGAAGTAGTCTAAATATCAATCAAAAGAGAATTAAATAAAAATTTCATGATATATTGATACAAAAGAGTTTTATGAAACTTTTTAAAAAGAATATTATAAATCTACACATGGTGACATATAAAGATATCTAACATCTGTAAAGAGAGAGAGGAGTCAAACTGAAATATTTATAGTATGATTCCTTTCCAGAAACATGACACTGGATTCAATAAAGCATTTATCCCACATCCCCCATCCCAATTTAGTGAGATTAGTGTATATTTAAAATTGATTTCCAAAGATATTTGCCCTGGTCCAGAACAGAAATTGTGAATTATTTGTACACGCAGAGATTTAATCATATTATATATTGTATTTGCATTGTTACAAGCACACATGGTTATATTTCAATTTAGATTTAGATCTCTATTTACCACTTAAAAGTGTTTAAAAGATTCCATTTTATTCACTTTGATCATTGCCATGAAATTGCCTACCTAAAACACACCAGACAACAAAATTTAAGTCCATAGAAATTACCATATATTTTAGGAAAGGTTATAGAATTTCCAACATTCAGAAATGTTGGGATGGCTATTATTTAAAATACTTAGTGAATATTTTTGTCTGATTTTCAATTATAATGAAGTAACTTAAAACCAACTAGTCCTCTTGTGAATAACTATAATCTTGGGTAAAATACATGAAGCAAAAAAAAATTTCTTACATTGTGCAAGAGTCCTTAGAATACTATAATTCCTGAGAAGATTGAAATGTTAGTGATCTCCATAATTGCTCTTAATCTTTACCTGGGGACAATTTTCCAACTATGAAGCAGAGAGTTGAAGTTAAGCAGAATCCAGCATTTCTACTAAGCTCAGGATGAAGCAGCTTAAAGGACTGGGTAGGGCAGGAAAAAGATGTGCATCAGGAGGTGCCAGAAGTATGTGTGAGGTTCCCAACAATTCCCTGCGTCATGACTGGGCTGCATGCATGCAGAATGAGATTACGCAAAGTTTTCCAAAAAGCAGCTGCTGTAATCATAAGGACCTTTATAAGTGAAGCAGGAAAGCAGAAGAGTCAGGGAGAGATTTAACTGGGCTAACTTCCTGGCTTTGAAGATGGGAAAAAAAAGGAACTAAAAAATACAGATGGCCTCCAAATTCTGAAAAAGCAGTCTTCTCTCCTAGAGCCTCCAAAAGGAGCACAGCCCTGCTAACATATTAAATTTTTCCCAATGAAACCCATAACCTTCAAAACTGTAAGATAAATTTGCATTGATTTAAATCAATGTGTTTGTGGTAATTTGTTACAGAAGCAATTAGGGACCTATTTTACTCAGCAATTTCACTCTTGGGTATACATGAAAGAAAAAAAAAATATATATATCTACATATATAGATAGATAGATAGATAGATAGATAGATAGATAGATAGATGGATAGATAGATATCTCCACACAAAGACTTGCACACAAATGGTCACAGAAGCATTATTCATAATTGCCAAAAAGTAGAAACAACCCAAATGCTTATTAAATAATAAATGAATAAATAAAATAGTAACTGTGCATACAATGAAAAATTATTGGCAATGAAAAAGTATAAAATATTGATACTTGCTACAATATGGATAAAACTGAAAACATTAAACAAAGTGAAGGAAGACAGGTACATAGGACCACATATTATGTGATTCTATTTATATTAAGTATCTAGAATATGCAAATCCATAGACAGAGAAAGTAAATTAGTGGTTGCATGTGGGATAGTGTTGGGAAATGTGGAGTGAATGCCAATGGACATGGTGTTTCCTTTATAGACTTTCAGATATTTTAAAGTGAGATTGTGGTAATAGTGGCATAATTCTGAATTTACTATCAAAATGTATACTTTAAATGCAGGTACTGCATGGCATATGTCTTAATAAAGATGTCAAAAAAGTAAACTTCAAAAATATAAAAAAATAAAGTAAACACAGTCTTAATAAATAAGCAGATATAGAAGGTTAACAGAGGAAAGACAATGATAAGAAAATGGAAATTCTAAAACAAAATGTGAAATGAAAAATTCACTATATGGGTTTAATGACATATGAGAAGACAGAAGTTTCAGTGAATATGAGTATGTATCAATAGAAAGTAATCAATTTGAAAGGCACAAAGAAAAAAAAAAATGAAGAGATTCAGATACATGTGAGACAATAACAAATAATCAGACATATATGTAATAGGAATCCTAGAAGGAGAAGAAAGTGAGAGTGTGGCAAAAATACATTTATTCTAATAGTAACTGAAGGGGATTTCTAGTCAAGATGGCAGAGTAGGAAAACGCTGTACTTGATTCCTCTCATGACCACATCAAAATTGCAACTAACATACAGAAGAACCATCATTGAAAATATCCTGAAGTCTAGATGAACAGAAGTCCTACAACTAAGGACATAAAGAAGGGGCCATCCTCGAGACTGGTAGGGGGCGGGGAAGAAATGCAGAACAGGCTGCTCCCACACCTGTGTATGGTGGTTGAAAATCAGGAGGGATGTCTAAGCTATGGAGATTACCCCTGGGGAGCAAAGGGTCCTAAGCCCAGGGCTCCAGAGCCAAGAAGAGAAGTTCCCAGAAAATCTAGATATGAAAATCAGAAGAGATTGTGACCGAAAATTGCGAGAGTCCTGGGCATTCCTATTAAAGGGCCAGTGCACAAACTTAGCTGCTGATGAATTCACTCACTCTAGCTCTAGTGCTAGGATAGCAGTTTAAAGAGCACCGGACATGGACATATGAGGAGGAACTGAATTGTCTGACTACAGGGTGACAGTTGGAGGCTCAGCTTTCTTCCAGACAGAAGTGCTGGAGGAGGCCACTGTTTTTTTGTTGGGCCTTCTCTTGATCCAGTATGCAGACTCAGGAGGCCTCTATATCTGAGTTCCCATCAACCTGGCTAACGTCAGTGGCCCTGCCCTGGTGATACCCTGAAACTCTGCCCCATTCAACTCGTGGGCCCACCCAAATTACTTCCAATGGTTTTTCCATACAAATGGACTTTCCTGTCTCATGCTGCTGACTTTCCTAAAATTTCTCAAAAGATTACAAAACCCAGGCAAGTAGCATCTGGCCTCAGCATGCCCCACACCTCTTGCTAAGCAGCCCTAAGCCCAGCGCTAGCAGCAGCCAGCCTTGGTTCAAGGTTTGGCCTGTTGAGACACCTCTAAGTCCAGGGTGGGTGGCAGCCATTAACAGATTTCTTGGTGGCTCATGCAAAGTGACCTTGGGCATAGCATGGTTACAGCAGGACCCACCTCCAGGAGGCTCCAGGGCTGGTACCCCCAGTGGCTTTCTGCCAGAGCATCACCCGAGGCCACATCTGAGGATGACACACCCAAAGGACAGCCTGGGAAGGCACCAGAAACTCAACTAAAGTGATTCTTGCTTTGTAGGGTCAGCCTCTTTACAACAGCTCCTCCGCTGTAGTCACTGGCCAGTCCTCACAATGAATCAACCTAGAGGTCAATCCCTCCCATTGACATGCAAACAGTAACCAAGGCTTAACTATAACAAGAGGGCATACACAGCCCATACAAGAGACACACCTGGAGCACCTGGCTCAGGTGACAAGAGAGACTACACCACTGGGCCCCATAAGACACCTACTATATAAGGCCACTCATTAAGATCGAGATATAGCATTCCTACCCAACACATAGAAACAAACACAGGGAGGCAGCCAAATGGGGAGAAAAAAAACATGTCTCAAATGAAAGAACAGAAATAGCAATCTATCAGACGCAGAGTTCAAAACACTGGTTATAAGGACGTTCATTGAACTTAGGGGAAGAATAGATCAACTCATTGAGAACTTGAACAAAGAGATAAAATAAACCCATAGAAATAGAGATAGAAAACATAAAAAAAGAACCAGTCAGAAATGAAGAATACAGTAAATGAAATGAAGAATACTTTAGAGGGAATCGAAAGGAGATTAGATAAAGCAGAGAACTGAATCAGCAATTTAATGGTTAAGGTAGGAGAAAACATCAAATTAGAACAGCAACAAGAAAAAAGAATCCAAAAAATGAGGATAGTTTAAGGGGCTTCTGGGAAAACATCAGGCACATCAACATTCGCATCATAGGGGTACCAGAAGGAGAAGAGAGAGCAAGGATTTGAAGAAATAATAACAGAAAACTGTCCTAACCTGGTGAAGAAAATAGGCATACAAGCCCAGGAAGCTCAGAGAGTCCCAAACAAGATGAACCAGAGGCCCACACCAAGACACATTATCAGCAGAATAGAAACAGACCCACAGATACAGTGAGCTTTTTGATTGCTGCCAAATAAGAATGCGAGAAAGTAAAAGGAGGGAAGGGATTAAGAAATAAAAATTGCTAGTTACAAAATAGTCATGAGATATAAGGTATAGTATGAAGAATATAGTCAATCATAGTGTAATAACTATGCGTGATTTCATATGGGTACTAGATTTATCACGGTGATCACTTTGTAAGTTATATGTGTCTAGTCACTATGTTGTACACCTGAAACTAATATAATACTGAATGCAAACTGTAATTTAAAAAATTTTTAAATTTTAAAAT
>NW_011888934.1:2876942-2885917 GCF_000151845.1 Pteropus vampyrus | reverse complement strand
CATTCTTCATCCAGTGAAGATATCCTTAAATACAAGCATGAAATAAAGACGTGTTTCAGTTTGCCAGGGCTGCTGTAACAAGGTAACACAAACCGGATGGCTAAAACATCAGCAATGTATTGTCTCACAGTTTTGGAGGCTAGAAGTCTGAGATCGAGATGTCAGCGGGGTTGTTTCCTTCTGAGAGTTATGAAAGAAAAATCTGTTCTATGCCTCTTGCTTAGATACGATGGTTTGCTGGCAATTTGAAATTTTCCTTGGCTTATAGAAGAATCAACCCCAATCTCTGTCTTCATCTTTTATGTGGTGCTCTCCCTGTGTGTGTGTCTGTTTCTTCATGTGGCATTTTTCTTCATAAGGACACCAGCTATATATTGGATGATGGACTCACTTTATTCCATTAAGACTTCCTCTTAATAAATTAATTACACCTGCAACAATCTCATTTACAAATATCACATTTTGAGGTATTGGGGGGACACAATGCATCCTATAACGACATGTAGAGATAAACAAAAACCGAGTGCATTTGTCATCAGCAGACCTGAATAACAATAAATATTAAAAGATGTTCTTTTGGTTGAAGTTAAAGGATATCATATAGAAGGAAAATAAGGAGAAAAACATACGAGGAATGACAAATGGAATTAAACAGTTCTCAAGTTATTGCATTTGTGGAATGTGAAGTGGGATATAGAAGCAGGAACTTAGAAATATGAAGTGCTGTATCCATTTCAATTTTCTTAGCTAAGTCTTTGAAGCTCTTTTTCACATTATTTTTATTTTTATTTTTCTACAGTTGGATTATTATATCTTTAAATGTAGTATCTGAATAAGATTACAGTCTCCAGAGTCAGATTGTCAAAATCAAATACTTCTACCACCAATGAATTGTGTGCCCTTGGACAGTTAATGAAATCTTTCTCCTCTCTTGCTTCTTCCATAAAATGGGGACAAAAATAGCACCTATCTCATAAGGTTATGGTGAATATCATAATGGAGAATGAGAATTCTCCATTAAATGCTTTTCTCGATGTAATAAATGTTATCAATAATTGTTTACTCTTATTACCTAATATTAGCACAGATCTTCATGCTTATGTGTGCAATTATATAAGTATTACCTTTCCAATTATGAGGAAAATATAAACAAACATTTATCAATCACTATGTGCCAAGGAGTTTAAACACTTTATACAGCTTATTTTATCACCATAAATTTCATGAATTAGATATAGTATCATCATTCAAACTAAGATATTAAAATATTAAAAGGTTTCTTGACCCGTTTACTAAATAGAATAGAATTAAAATCTAAATCTCCTTGACTTCAAAATCATTATATCATTTTACTTCCAAGAACAAAACATTGCATCCTCTATTAAAAAAAAATTATAAAATTATACATTAAACTGTAGAAAAATGAGTCCATTTAAATCCTACCACCTCTACCTTCTTCTGAGCAATATTTATATTTAAAGTCTTCCTTAGTTGACCCAGATTCTGAATTTTTGAGACAGTTATGATACAAAACATTCCTTTATTTACCTCACAAATTATGAACACTGGAAAATTCAACTAAATTTCTAAACATTGTCTTCCAACATAAACTGTCTCTTGAACTGAGATACAGCAACAAGAACAAAAATAGCTGTGACAACAATAGTATTTTAACAGATTATATATTCATGTTTTGGATTATATCTACCTTTTGTATACATGGCTCTCTTTAGAAGAAAGAGGCATGACTTGTGCCCAAATGCTGAGATCAAACATTTTGGGAATATTCAAGAGATACAAAGCAGAAATGACCACAGGAATTTCATATGTCATATCTGTATCACTTATGCTATATGTATATATGCCATATGTACCTGAGGTGGAATAGACCATTCAGTTCAGTGAGAAAAGACAGCTTAAGCCTTTTTTCTATTCTTATCAGTCTGGCTCCCTATCCTTACGAGGCAGTGCTTTCAAATCCCAAAGTCCTTAAATATTTTGAAGACTTTTTAAAGAAACAATCTTCTTATATAAGACTTGATTTTAATAAAATTGTATGAGGTTTGTACATATCTCACATATGGACATTCCAAAAACCTACTTTCTCTCCAAATATTGGGCACAAGTTAATTGCAGTTAGTCAATAATCCTTTGAGAGTAAATCAAGAGACACCTGGAAAGGACTTTAATGATTTATTTAAACATAAAAAATGACACTGATGAAACCCTAAAACCTTTTATTTTAATGATTTAAACTTTTTATCTCTTGTTACATAAAGGAAGAATGAAGTTCCTTTTTATTACAATGTGATTACTCCCTTCACCTTACCCTTTCCTGACCTAACCACAACTTCGTCTCTCAAAGATGGTATGAAAATGAAAAGTCATTAGAAGAACATCACATAAATATAACTTTAAAAATATAAAATTTATTTTAAAAAGAAAGTTATATAAAGTTTTCATTAAGTCGAACATTATTTGTAATAAAGTTATTATCACATACCTCAGCAATGATTGTGGTGCATCAGTGTGTTTTGGCCCCTGACAAGTTTAGAACCATGTCTTATTCCATTTCTTCATCTTAACTTTCTATCTCTTAAACTCATCTATATTTCCTACTTCCAAAATACAATGACAACAACGAAAAGTCTGATTAGAATAGAGAGAAGATACTATTTATGGCCATATAAGAGTGTATGCCTTATTCAACTTTTTTGACACAGGTTTCCCATACCTTAAGGAAACAATGAGGTTTAAGTGAAAATTATAGATGATAAATGTGAAGTAAATAATAAATAGTGGTTGTTTACAATTTTAAATCAATTAAGCCCTTTAGAAATTAAAATTGAAATTGAGTGTCTTGCATTATTTTTGGCATCTAGGTCCAGCAGAGCCAAACTTGTGCCTCTTTATACATTATTGCTCATTTCAAAGCTTTGATAATCACATTCTCATGTTTTATGGACACATCCTCCTTTCCGTGGATCAGACATAAACATGCAGCTGCTATGCACAGCCGAGTCTGCTGCATTGCCTCAGCAAATCATGAGCCTTCAAATTAGGCATTCTGGAGCATAAGCAGAAATAAGAGAGGAAATTTGTTTTTTTCAAATGTAAACTCCCAAACTACTTCTTTTAATTACTATATTTTGTGAAAGTAAAAAGAAAAAAAAAAAAGAGGAAAAAAGAAAGGAAGGCAGGAGGAAAGAAAGAGAGGAAGAAGGAAGGAAGGAAGGAAGGAAAGAAGGAAGGAAGGAGAGAGAGAAAGGAGAAAGACCGGCCACTATTTGGATGGCAAATTAACTTTTTTAATTGACATTATTTTTGGAGATATGGAGCCAATTTCTTGGCAGAAGAAAATCATAAATGCTCTCCCTAACTCATTCTTCTTAAGAGTTTACCTCGCTCTTTACTAAATCCCTATTATTCGACTTAATTCTTCCCCTATAATAGCCACTCCCACCATCATGCTTTACAGAGGGCTCTCATCCCTCCCATAGTCAGGGAGACTTTCTGCATGTCAGGATTGTTCATTTCTTTAGTTAACATTATTGGAAGTTTTTTTGTTTGTTTGTTTGTTTCTTATGTCAAGCTCTACTAAATTAACAGGTATAAAAGATAGAATGAGATTTCCTTGCTTTTAAGAAACTTATCTTCCAGTAAACCAAATTTTATTCTGTGGTTAATTTGAGAGAGCTAAAAGATTATGATGTTACTTTATTTAAATTCAGAAGAAAAAAAAATTAAAAATTATAAATTTAAAAAATAAATTTGCATGTATATATCAAATTTCCAAACCTCAAAAAAATAATTGATTGAAACAACATATGTATGCTTTAAAATAAGGGCTTGGGGTTTTGCTTGCTTGGTTTTGCAAGTAACAAAACCACAGAAAAACTGCATTAGGGAGTGATGCATCTGTTGGTAAGAAAAGAGAAGTGCAGTTTGACTTCATAGAGAGCAAGAAGGAGAAAAATAAAATTATAAACAAAAGACACTACAAAGTCATACAGATGTAGAGATGAACATTTTTGATGAAGTAAAAATTTGCTCTTCTTTTTAAAAAATGAGTTGGTTGTCTTTTTCTTCTTCTTCTTCCTTTTTGTAAACTTCATTAAAATTAAGAATTTCTGTTTACCAAAGGACATAATTGTGAGATAAATAAAAATACATTACTTAAACATACAATCTCTTTACCAAAATTTGATTCGTCCTCAAATCTTTAGAATTATGTCTTTTTTGTGAAATAATAATGCCTCTCTAAAAACATATGCAGCATCATAATCTGGTAATAACATTCTATAGAGAAAGATTTCACTGAAAGACTTGTATTTTCTTCGAATTTGCTTAAGAGATCAGTATTAGCAAAAGCAGCCCACTCATTAGTAGTTATATATTTTGATGTAATCTCAATGCTCAAAATCTATATTAAAAAAAAAAAAACAAAAAACCTTTCTCTCTGCTTCCACCTCATCATTTATCTTTTGACTATTCACAGAAAAGGTTTCCCTCAAGTCTCAGAATTAGAAAAATCTGTGTTGGGCAGCTGGCTTGGTTTTCTCCTCTGGGCACTGTGGTTTTTGTGGCAGACTGTGTCCCCTTCGCTTTGGTTCCCAACAAATGTTTGTCTAACACTTATAAACTATGGAGGATTCTATATAATTCTGTCCTGCCTTTCTTTTGATGTTTTCCTCAGATATTTCTACCAACTTTTTATATAAAATATATAATCAATACAAAAGTCGAAAAGAAACATAACAAGTATAGGTGCGTATATGTCAATATACTCTATATGTTTTATATACATGTACTAAGCTAAATATATATAACTTATATATTTAACTAAATAGATATATACCTAAACAAATACATATATACTAAATAAAATATATATAATAAGGCTAATGTATAATATATAATATTATACACACAGGACAAATAAGTTTATATTTGTCATCGGCCTTATTTTTATAAGAGAAACATAAATAATAATTCTATAGTTAAAGGCTTAAATAAATATTTCTATTCTTATGTCTCATGGCATAATATTATTTTTGCTCTAGTCTTTGGCCATATGCTTGCTTAAATTTTCGTTTCATACTACAAAGCGCAGATTAGTACTGGGATCGAAGCTGCCTAAAGTATTCTGCGCTGCATCTTGTTTGTTTGCAAAGTTCTTGAACTATGAATAAGGATAAAATTTCAAAGCCAAAGCATGGAAAAAAAGGCTGGAGGAAAGCATTTTTATGCTAATGGCTGTAGCAATGATTATAAAGCAGAGTGCACACAGAATGCACCATGGAGATGCTAAATAATATTTATGGAGCATATGGACCTTGCATAGCAGAAGCAAAAATGTTCTTTTCTCACATTCTGTTTGCCAAATTACTTTGGACATTAAGGAAAATGCTGAAGTTTCATTTGAACTGTGGACTGAAAACCCTGACCAAGAACAGGGCTGGGATTTGTGAGCTGTCATTTTATTTACAACAACGCTAAATAGAACTGTGACATGCTAGAATGATTCTGGATAAATTGTCTTTTACTTGTTTAAGAACACTCTGAAAAGAAAAAAAAGTGGGACAAAGAATAACAGTTTCAGAAACCTTTAAATAGAAAAGTTTATGAAATCCTTAACAGACAGTATGAATCCAAGGGCTAAGCAAATTGCTCCTTTTTATGCAAATTTATTGCTCTTAATTTTATTGTAATAATCTGATGAATCAATGGATATTTTGGAAATCTGGAAAACATTTTTTTTAGTTTGAAAAATACATAGACATTTCATTAGTCATTCCTTATACCTCAAAATAATATATGTTCATGTATTCTTGATAAGTCAATATTGGTCTTCATTTTATTTACTCAGATAATAATAATAAAGCACTTGATAAGTGTCAGGTACTGTGCTGACCTTTATACCTCTAAGCATTGCAAAATAGATTTTATTCCACCTGTTTTATAAATGAGAACATTGAGATTCAGAAAGTCTAGGAAGCTTGTCCAAAATCACAAATAGTAGTAAAACTAGAATTCAGTTCTACCTGACCAAAAAGGCCCTGTCCTTTTTAATTACCACTACTTTGTAACAAAACAAAAACAAAATGAAAAAACAAACAAACATAGATCAATCTCAAACCACCAAGTTCTATAGCAGAGTTGTAATGAATCTTTGAAATAGCATCAGAGAGATAGAAAATCACCATCAATTTATATTGTTTATAGGAAAGATTTATCAGGATGGCTTCTGGATGACTGAAATCAGTTTCTAAATATCCTTGAGTATTTCTGAAGAAACCTTTTATCTGTTTTATACTGTGGATATTCTAAAACTGGAAGTTCATTTCTCCTGGCTAAAGCTTAAAAATCCTGATGACTTTGTATGACTTTTTTTGTGAGAAAGCCAGCTCCTCTGGCCTAAACAAATCTTTCTGTGTATAAACAGGCTCTTAATATGGGGTTTTGGATTATTGAAAAATATCAAATTGGACACTCAACAGAACTTCTATATTTCCACAATGAACTTTCCAAATTCACAGGACAGAACTTTTCTTTTCCTATTCCTAAAGCCAAGTCTGCCAGAAAACATGTAACTATTTCTCTTAATGGGTAAATGGAAGATACCATTGGTTCTATGAGTTGCACAACCCAGCTGATTGAAATTTTTTAAAAGTTTAAAAAAGTCACGTACAGAAGTACATATTCACCAAACCATTCTTTTTATCTGTGATGATGCTTTCTTTAATGTTATTAAGTCGAATACATGAAAATTCACTCTTCCTTGGATAAATTAAGTCCATTATTTCTGCAGGTATAAGATATTGGGATGAAATCTACCTGTAGTCATTCCCTCCTTGATCACTTGATCATGTATATAAAAAAATAACTCAGTGGTATGCCTTTTATTTGAAGTAAATATTCCTCTTATAAATAATTTTATAAATGTACTACTAAATAAAACATAATTCATTACAGTTTGTTCCTTGTCCTATTTATCAAAAACTCCATGATAATTAATGTGCTTTCTCAAATAGAGTTCTGTCTCTCTGTTGCTATCAGGTGAATATTAACATAATTTATCTGGAGAAAAATGCCTATATTGCTTTCGTTCTAAAGAGTTTTCTTTTCTTTCCTTTTCTTTTTTTTTTTTTCAGGTGAGGCAACCCTTGGTTGACCTCACAGATTGCAAGGACTTTGTCAGCTTATATCCCCTTATTTTTTTTATTTTTTACGTCTACAGCATCTGGTCTTCCTAGATAGTCTCCCATCCAAGTACTAACCAGGCCTTACCCTGCTTAATTTCCGAGATCATATGGAATTGGGCTTGTTCAGGGTAGCACAGCCGTAGACTAAGAGTTTTCTACTAGAGCTATTAGCCTGACTTTGCACCAAACTTGCATCCTTTCTACATATGCAATTCTAGTAAAGAAAAACACAAACACAAGCAGATCATCACTGTAGTAAAAGTTTCTAATTAAACTAAAATAATGCATGCATGGAGATGAAGCAAACATTTACGAGGGAAAAGAGTTGAAAGAGTGTTGCCTTAGTAAGGTTGAATAAGAAGAGAAATAGGTCAATTTTCCTGAAACTCATGGAAATATTCACCCCCTATAGACAATAGCAGCAGGAACTTAATCCCAAGTAAGACTGAACTAGGAAGAAGAGAGACTTCTTTTGGCTTCTTAATCTAGAGTTGAGTGCAGGAGAACAACAAGAAATCTAAACAGGATGCAGATGGCAATTACAACAGCAATATTTCTTTTAGCACTTTCCGGTTTTCTGTCTCCTTAGGAACAAGCTTAGGTACATATCTAACTTTACAAAGTCTTTTTTTTTTCTCAGTAATATTTCTACAGTGCCATAGACAGAGTAGGCATATATCTAGCTAGCTAGCTATCATCTATCTATCTATCTATTATCTATCTATCTATCTATCTATCTATCTATCTGTCTGTCTATCTATCTATCTATCTATCATCTATCATTTACTTATCCTATTTCTGGAGAATCAAAATACAACAGCAACTCAACAGTGATAGATAACCAAGTAATTAAAGAGGAATGACTAATAGTGATAACTGTACACAATAAATTATAGTTTTCATAGCATAGTATTTCTCAATCGTTCTTCCTTATTATAATGTAAGATTTTATATTATTATATTAGAAGAGAGAGCAAAGTGTAGAGTATTTGAGGGACCTTAATGATATAAATGCAAGGGTCTCTATCCAGAGATTCTGATGTAATTGGTTAGGAATGCAGCCAGGTTGGAGAAAACATTGGTGTAGAAGAAAAAGCATGGGATTCATAGTTAGAAACATTTCACGTCTGTGCAATATTTTGAGCAATTACTTAACTTCTTTGAGTCTCATATTCCTTTGTTCATTTAATTTACAAATACTAGTAAATGCTTACAATAGGTCAGGCATTGTGCTAAGCAGAGGGAATACATAGAAATAAGATATACTTGCTGCTTTCTAGTGTCAAGATAGCAATAATTAATGACACAAATGAGAGTGTATTATATATTTAGATGAGTGCTATAAAAAGGATTATGTTTCCCTGATATTCGACCAAAACAAATCTGGCTTAGTCTGCATTATAGAGGGGAAAGAGTTTAAGTCCAGGAATCAAAAGGCATTTTGGCCATAGTCACAGAGGTTTACAAAAAATAAAGGACCCTTTCTTATCAAGAGAGAGAGAAAACAAAACAAAACAAAACAAAACAAACAAACGAAACAGCCCAAGTATCCCTCTTTGTGGAAAATAACCACTTTTATTCCTTAAAAATTTGAAATTTTCAGTGTTGGAAGGTCTACCTGGATACTGTAGTTTGACATAAAAGTGCTTGAGGTGAAGAATGATGATGCTGGCAGCTTTGTTCCTCTCCCCAAAAAACCTCAGAGTAGAAAACAGGCCTTGTATGGAGGTAGAGAAGCAGTTCTTGGCTAAAACATTACCTTGTTTGCTG
>NW_011888934.1:2872210-2876607 GCF_000151845.1 Pteropus vampyrus | reverse complement strand
TGACTCATTTTGTTCATTACAAAGGATTTGTTTAATGTAATTGTTATTAAATGTCACCTACTGGAAAAAAAATAATTTCTGTCTGGATTTAAGTTGAATGCTTTTTCTTAAAATCTTTGAAATATTAACATATGAATCTGTCTTTCCTAAAGAACAAATTCTTGAACATTCATCCTATATGTTCTTTTCACCTGAGTCATTTCTTTTATCGGTTCAATGGTAATATAATATCCTAAGGATATCAAACTACTTTAAAATTTCTAGACACTCTTTCTGTCTGTCAACTTGTTGCTTGTCTTGACCATAGACTAAATATGCTTACCAAATCACTGATCACCAGTTATTCAATGCACTCTAGAAACTGCAGTGATTAATGTGTCTAAATGATCAAATTACTTAGCTAAAAATCAATATTGAAAAGAAAGACTGCTTACTCCTCAACTCTGGAGATGAGACTAAAGGAATTATATTTCTGTTTCTGAAATTTGTGTCATATGCAGCATAAATGTATGTTAGAATATTACTTTTTATCTGAGAGCTCATATAGTAACTATTCTCCCTTAATAGTATAGAATCCCCAAATCTAATTGCAGAAGTAGTCCTTCTGGGTGGTAAGAGTTCTTAATTTTAATCTGTGAACAGTCTTGGTAAAGTAGGTATAAATTCAATCACTGAATGTTAGAGGCAGAATTACTTTAGAAAGTATCTAGTTGGTCTTCATATTTTGTAGTTCGAATATGCTAATTAATAGAAAGTAGAAGAATTTCTATTACTTGGTCAACTTGTTAGTGACAGAGCCAGTGCTGCCATCAGTTCCTAGACTTATAGTTCTGGTGACTAAAAATCCAGAAATCATGGTTTTGATCATAGATCTTTACAAAGTCATTAAACTTTTAGAGTCTGGTTTTTCTCACCTATAATTTGAACATTAATATCTCTAAAACCCAATTTAAATAAAATATTTTCTAAATCCGTTAAAAATATTTAAAAATACATATAACTTTTTGTGCTTACTCGTTTTTACTTTTAGACTCACACCGTAAGTTCTGCATAAATAATTCTGATGAGTAACAGAAGACTAACATGGGTTAGTAGGAAGAATGAACTACTATCTATGTATCACTGGATTAACTTTCAATTTCATAATTTAATGTTTCAATTGATAATGAAACAGCAGATCTCACCAGAGATAATAAGTAGTAAATTTATGACAAACAAAAAATAAAATGTCACCTAAATTATTTAAATTCAGATTAATAAAATAAAAAGGTCTGTTTCTACACACTTCAATATTTAAAACAAAAGTGGTGTAAAAATTGTAAGGTATAGACAGCTATAATAACCATGATGATACAATATCTATAGATATCTTTTTCCTTTACAGAGAACTATGGTTAGGTCTACATTTATACAGAATTGTGTGTGTGTGTGTGTGTGTATAGGAGGCAGAGTTTAGAGGAACATCTGTTTTTGTTGTTACAAATTCTATTGTGTACTAAATAAAAGCATTGAAGAATTCCTCAAGATACTGATAATACATTTCACCCCATATAAAGCATTTAGGTGACAAATGGAGATACAAAGACTCTAATTACTCCTTGACTCTCTATATAAGTAATAAGTGTTCAAAGAGTTTTTTAGAGATATAAAGAGGCTTTAAAAAAAATAGTATCCCAATGTAAATCCCCAGACATGTAAAGTGCCCAAATGAGAAAACCACACATTTATTTTTCTCTCTTGGATTGCCTCTTAAGTCTACTATGGGAGAAGAAGTGGTCTTCTTGGAGCCATAAAAACAATATGTTGTCTAGTTACCATCCCAGAAGGGAGTCAGGGACTGTTAACCAAGGAGCATGTCTGGAACATTTTTTAACATACCCGAGTTTGTAATTTCTTATACATCTGTTTGTTTCCCTGTAAAAGAAATGGCCTAAGTGTCTGGTTCCCATGGGCACTAACAGAGAGACCAGAGAGACACTCTCTGTATGCAGCTAAATATTGAGAATAACCCACAAAGGATATGTTGGTGGTGAGAACTGTAAAGGGAGGAGGAAAGACAACTAGAACATTGGAGTTTGCAAAAAAGTTTAGGAAACTGACTATGTGGCTTTGTAGCAATTACATTCCATATTTTATCCCAATCTAAGTAACTGAGACAAATGTATAGTGTAAGGAAGGAGAGGCTTTGAATTATTGATATGAACTACTTACCTGTCCAGATTCACTAGAGAATTTCCACACTCCACATTACATCAACAAAACATCCTTAAAAATAAACTATATCCTGTATAATACCCCTGGAGCAAACAGTTCAAACTTAATCAGTTGGAGAATAATGATAAAAGGGTTATGCCAGTAGGTAGGGAAAGGAACTCCTACCATTGTCTGATTTTGATGGCATCATTTGTTAGATAAAAGCTCTGGTTTAAAAAGAAAGCCAGTAGTCTGCCTTTGCACATTTACAAAGTAGAGACAATTTACAAAACCATACAACTTGCAGAGATGAAAGTGATGTCAATGCCCAAAAGGCTTTGTTGTTATCGCTGCTTTATTGTTGTTTCTGTGTTGTTGTGACACTAAGAATTATGATCATCAAGGGAGGTGACCTAATCAGGATGAGAGACCTCAGCTTGCTAGAATGAAGCAGCAACCAGCTGTCAAAGCGTGGGTCATGAAGAGACACATATTATTTATATGAAGGCTGCTTGCTGTTTGATAATTGTCCCCTTCTTTCCAGGTTAGTCACCATTCTGCTCTCACTCCCAGTTAGCTTCTCTTTTCAAACACACACTCAATCAGAGGATGCTATTTATCAAAACACTTGAAGAGTCTGGATGAAGGCTGTAAAGTGTGTTTTGCATACTGATTCAAAGAATTTGCCATTTTAATCAGTGTATGATCTTCAGTAAGTATAATCTCCACAGGATTCCAAGTGAAGAGGAAGTGACACTCTGTGGATTGTATTTTCTTCCCAGTGTCTTCCATCTTGACAACTAAGTCCATGTGAATGCGTACATGTCTTTGTGCCTGTAGACCAATTCACAGTCTCTTAAACTTTTATTATTACTTAAGGACTACTTGGCAGAATACTTAATAAATGATAGAATTTTTGCAAAAAGCAAAGTAAAAATGATAAAAAAATTGCCTAATGTACCATAACACAGTATAAGCCACTTGTCTTAGTCTATTTGGGCAGTTATAACAAAATACAAGAGATTTGGAGGCTTATAAACAATGAAAGTTTTATTTATTATAGTTCTGAAGGCTAAGAAGTCCAGGATCAAGGCGCCAGGAAATTTGGTGTCTGATGAGACCGAATTCATAGAAGGTTGTCTTCTCTCTGAGTTCTCAAATAGTGGAAGAGGTGAGGGAGCTCTCTGAGGTCTCTTTTACAAGGACACTAATCAACTCATGAGGGCTCTACCCTCATGATATAATCACCTCCCAAAGGCCCAACTTCCTAATACAATCACCTAGGAGATTAGGATTTCAACGCATGAATTTTGGGGGTGCACAGTCTATAGAACAACTGCTAATATTAACACAAAATTTTCACTTCAAACTTTTTCCATGAATATTTTAAAGATCAATAACATTATGTTATATATACAAGGTTGTATTTCGTTTTACTTCACTTTAGCATAAGCTAAACTTACTAGACAAAATACTAAAAGTTTAAATTTTAACAAATACTAAAATATGTAATTACATTAAAATGTGGAAGTTATGTACATTATATCACTAAAAGTATAAAAAAAATAAGCTGTTATCTCAGATATTTGAAACATATGTAAACAACAAATAATTAGTATATAGAATATTCCAAAAATTCAAGAATAAGACAACATGAAAATGGGAGCAAATAATATTCACAGAAGAGAAAATGTGAATAGTCAGTAAACCCAAGTAAAAATGCTGAATTAAACCAGAATACAAATACTTAAAAACTTACACAACGAAAAATCATTCACACTAGGATATTCACAAAAATATTGAATTCTGAAAATGTTAAGTATTGGGTTTTAGTGAAGATGTGGTATAATAGGAAGTCTTAAACATAGCTATCAGAAATGCAAATTAAGTTATCTACTATGAAGAACAATTTATTATTATGTAAAAAAGTTTAAAAGGTACATATTCTAAGACAGACTTTCTTTTCCAATGCTTATATACTCTAGAGAAAATTTGAGGCATGGGAAGAGACATCTAAAGAATATTCATAACAGAGTTGTCTTCATAGTAAAAAACTGAAAGCAACATAAATGTTTAATAACATGAGAATCAATAATAAAATTGTGGTATATTCATATACTAGAATATTTGAATAAAGTAATTAGAAATAAATTAATTACTGCTACCAGTATCAGCACAAATAAATCTCATAGATAATGTTTAGA
>NW_011888934.1:2859661-2871612 GCF_000151845.1 Pteropus vampyrus | reverse complement strand
TAGATTCTATGTTTCCTCACTGCACACTGCCTTAGTCTGTGCTCCTTGGTACCACAGGTGATGTACAAATATGCTCATTAGATTCCTCCTTTCCTTTCAAATGCCTGAACTATCTCATAATGAAAATATTGATAAAGGAGATATGGGTACAATATACAGGCCTGAATCATTCATTAAGGCCTTCAAATAAGTCTCTCCAGACTCATGAAGGTGATGGTGTTCTTGAAAGGCAGAGATATGGGGTAGGGATGAATCTGGGAGTCTTGTGCCCAATTTGAGAACATGAATTTAAGATAAATTAGAAAGGTTAATGTTTCTGTACAAAGTGTGATAATTAGAATAGATTCCTGGCCCAGTTTCTAGGGAATTCAGTATAATTTTAGAGTTAAAGGAAGAGTTAAATATTGCCTTTTGTGCATCTAAAGATTAAAACCACTTAGGGACAAGGTCTGAATCTATTAAGCTTTCTTCCACTTGGTTCAGATGGAGAAGTAGGGTCCGGTGGAGTAGTTTCAGTAAGTAGCAAAAGAAAGTCTAGATAGGGGTGCTCACTGTAATGCCTTGAACCCCTCCACCCCAGCCCCACCCATTTACCACTAACTTACGTCCACAGGTATCGGGAGTATTCTTCAAGGAGTTACAGAAGCAGAGCATGATGAGAGGTGATGAAATTGTTCTTTTGTACGGACATAGAAAAGGAGGAAGTGGAAGAAACATTCTTTTATCTACTGTGAACATTAGAGGACAATGAGAAACATAAACTCAGTCCCATAAGGTTCAAGTAGCATTTCTTCTTGTCTTTTGTTTCCTCTGCATTTACTAAAAATCATCCCCTTATACCATCATCATTGTGGCACACATTTTACTTAAATGTTTACTTAGTTGTTTAGTATAATTTCCTGGTTTAGCTTTCAAATCTGTACTGCTAAACAAGAACCTTCGCTTTCATATAAATATGATTCTGTCTGAATCCTTCACTGCTATGTATAATGCCAATTAAATGTTCAGGAAAATTAAAGCATTTTTGATATTTGCACAAAAAGAAAATGCATGTACTTGCATACAAATACTCTTTTTTTTTCTTTTAGGAAACATTTTCTAAATAGCAAAAATATATTTTGCTGATTTATTCTAGAAATTAGAATTAATTCTTTACAACCACTGGCATGATCTTTCATTTAAAACATTATTAAAGATTTTTAATGCTAAAAATGATTTCATTTTATTCTAATTAAAAAATGGAGTTGAATCAAATCTCTACATATCATATTTAAAATTTATGACTATTCAAGCAAATGAATTATTAGCAATATTTTAATTGCATGCATAATTTATACAAAAAAAAGGTTAAAATGTTTCTAGACATCGCTTGAATGCTTCCAAACTTTTTTATTCTTCTACTAATTGTCTGAAATAAGGGACTACATTATCTAAAGAGAGCACATATGACAGAATTAGGGCCATCAGAATCTGAAATTCCCAAGAATCAATGAAAGGGGCTTGCCATTTACAAGGAGATTCTTCCATAAGATATTGTTTGGATATGTTTCCCTAATAAAACCAGATTGCTTTCCAAAATTCATGATATAGTTAGAGCAGGACCAAAACTTTTCTACTCTTGTACCCATCTTGATGGGTTAGTATCGGCAGCCTGAAACACTCTTATGAAGGAATCCACATGTCTGGGTCACGATGCTGTGATGTTTTCTAAATAAAGGGAGTGGAGACATCCATGATACATATTTGTTATGTTTCCAAAAAAAGTATCCATAGACTCATTAAGGAATTGTGTTTTTAAAGGTAATAAACTTTTTCACAACATGAAGTCACAGGCCTAGAATACTGTAATAAGTATGTATGGTGTCAAATGAGTACTAGATTTATGAGAGTGATCACTTAGTAAGTTATATAAATGTCTAATCAGTACGTTGTACACTTAAAACTAATATAACATTGTATGTCAACTATAGTTCAGAAGTAAAAAATAATCTTAAAAAAATTAAGGCACAGACCTATCACTGGGGTCTAGCTAATGAAAGATAAAAAGTGAATATTTTAATGTCCAGAAGAGTTGGTAGATGACACAAACATTTATTTTGTTTGGTAGATATAACCCTGGATAGTGAAAATGGATAATGTGCCCTACCATAACTCTAACACTTGCCTTAGGACTTCCCCTTGCTCTTTTTAAAGAATTCATCAAAAGATGTATGACTTCTTTTTTGGGAGTGAATGCTGTTAAAAAGTCAATCTAAGTATACTGATTTGCAGAAGTAAGCATATTTCCTAATTAATAATTGAAATTGCTTTAGGAATTTGTGACTGTGGTTAGTGAGGGTCTACCTTTCAAAGATCGACCACCTCAGAAATATCAACATAATGGTATTTTTCAACCAGAAAATCTGGACATGACTATTTCTGTAATTATTTTATTAAACAAATATATTAAATCTTGGTCTGCTGCCTCTTCCCTTTACTTTCTCCTAACTGCAGAAGATTAATTTATTTTTCAGGCCACAATTGCTTCATCAGAATAATCAATGTCATCATACAAAAATATAAGCAAGGTTGAATGCTTCCTATTGATCAAATAGGCTACCAGTGATAATATAAATTCAAATCGGTCAGAAAACTGTCAATGTGTTATGATACTACAAAGACAAGATTCACATACTGTGATATATTAAATAAATCTTTCCATAAATGTACTTGCAACAATTTCATGTTATGTAGGACTACTAAATGCAATATCTGTCTTGAACACACTATATGTTTCTCATGAGTGTTTGATTATGCATGTGTTTATCTGAACTTTTGTTCTTTTATTTTGTACTGAATCTTGATATTTACAAGTATCAATCTGCACCCTTGGAGATTTGTAATAATTCTGTTAAGGACCCTCCTTTGTCTAGCCTAACCCTCCTGAGGCATTTGAAAAGCAAAATCCATGAATAGAAGCTGCTATGCTTTAATTTGTACCAACACTTGGTATCAAAGATCATGAAAGCAATGTTTTCATCCAATTAAACTTGCTAGAAGCTAATGAAAACTGCCCAGAGAATTTCCCTTTGTAAATTAAAGATACACAACAAGGATTGTCACTTGACTTGCTTTCAATTGGCTTTGTATGGCACTAATGATCTTGGTTGGCAATAGCCGTGAGGAGTTTGCATCTGTGAAGGGCAAACCACAGAGGACGTAGAGATTAGACAGGATTCGGCTAAGCTGCTCCCAAAGTTCCGATGTTTATTCCAATCATCTTCAAACTCATTAGGTCTACAAAATTGAGTTGCAAATCTCTGGAGCACATGCTTTATTGAGAGATGGCTGGAATTTCCTACTTCCAGTTGGGCAGAAGTCCTGTGAGGATTCCATTTTTTCCTCTGCAGGAGAATGTTGGGCTCTCTGTCAATAACCCAACCAGAACCAAGAAGAAATTCTGAGTGTGAAAGAATGTATTATTAAAAATATTATTTTGATACTCATGGTCTTAGACATTTTCTAAAATTTTGATCTGGTTATCTGTTAACTTTAACCATCTCTCATTTAGAAGAATTCTTTAGGTAAAATATTAAGTCACCTGGCTGAGGCCCTTTTTTGTACACAATGGCAAAGGTCTCCCAGTATCTGTCATTTTCCAGTTTATCTCATTGTTTTCCCTCGATGAGCATACCTCTCAGCACTAGTGCATTCATTGGGACAAAGCAACCATTAAGGAGAGGTGCGTGGTAGTTTTCTTACCATATCTTTCATAGGATTAAGATCCACAAAGAAGTTCAGAAATTATTAGCTTCTCATACCTTGGCTTTCACAGGGTTAAGACAGACGGAGAGGTCCAGAAAATACTACATTGGGAGGACAAAGTCCCTGAAGCATCTAGGCTTAGAGCCATGGAGTCCAAGCCCGAGGCAGGTCAGATGCCAGGATTTCAAAGGTCATGTAAAGATCAGCCAAAAACAAATTCCAGTAGAAGCCAGTTCAGGTGTCAGCAGATTTCTTCCAGAGAGAATTGGGAATGCTTTGTTCCAAGAACTCATCTGTCTCAGTTATTCATATTAAAAGGAAGAAAAAGCCAAAAAGCTGGTTGTGTGATACAGTATATGTACAAGAAGGCATTTTTAAAAGCCTCATTTCATACCAGGAAGGAAAAAAAAGACAAGATTCGGAAACAATTTCTCTAAAAGAAGAAAATGAAAAATTTATCTTGATCGAATAGTTGTACCTTGTATCATCTATATAGTACCTGTGAACATTTATGTTTTAGATAACGATGTTAATCTATATGAATTCAGGGTTTTTTGTACTTAGGAAATTTTGGTTTGTGTAAATCAATATTCGTTTGAAAGAAAATCTATTTTTAAAAATCTACTTCAAGATAGCCCTATGAAATTTTCCATAAATGTTTTAATCTACATTCCTCAAACCATCATATCTTAAAGACATAGGTGTTAAACTATATAATGTTACCAGTGGGGCCAAGCAGTAGCAAGCCCAAAGCATTGCAAGAAAAGAAACTAAAACAAAAAAGAAAAAAGAAAAAAAAAAATCTAAACAGTGAAGTTGACTGAAATGAGAATGGCATGGAGAAAACCCAATCAGCACATGACCTTATGACTTTGTGCAAATGGCATAAACTTTCTAGACTTCAGTTTCGTTATCTCAAAAGAAGAAAAAAAAATTCTTGTTCTAAATTGGTTTTATTCATTTCTCAATATTGCTGTATTCATAGAAAAGAACTGGAAAAAAAGTCTATTTGTTTGCTCCTAATTTTATTTTCCTAAAATCCCCCATTTCAAACACCGATCACTGGCCTAATGTCATTTCATTGAAGAATACAGAGCTAATAATTGTCTCTGTTCCAATAACTACTACCAAAACAAGTTATTTTTCACACCTGATTAAGATTGCCCCTGAGTGAAATATGTTACATACCTTGTAGTTTGAAATCTTTAAATTTCCTTTTATATTCAGTAACCTCGAAGTTTATTTGATATAACACTGTCACAACATTTTGATTTTTTTACTAGTGAAGACCAATAGCATCTTAATTATATAATTAAAAATCTGACAAGAACAAATAATAAATAATGGTAGAAAATGAAACCATTTACCAAAGACATAGAAATGTGTGCCTCAGGACATGAAAACAAAAGCCATTAATGAGTGCTCCATATAAAGCAAATTATAATTTGCACAAGGTATGCAGAAAGCTCTCATTTTTTATCTCCTGACAGTGGAATGAGGCATAGAGTTCTGCTAGGCTACAGTGCTGTTACTGCCCACCTTAACTCTGGTCTAGTTACTTCTGTTCCCAATAAACAGTTCCTTCATCCCAGTCATAGGGGTTGTGAATTTATTCATATTTTGGGGCTGTGCTCCATTTTAAGAGATAAAGACCAGAGGCTCGATCCTTTAAAATATTTTTTAAAACATATTTAGTTTTTAACAGAAGTTCATGATCACCCTGATATTTTGTATATTTTATATTTAATACTTGTGATTTAAAAAATAAAACTGGTAGATCAATTTCATTTACTTTTCATAGTCACTGCCCTCAAAATATGAAGAGCCACTATCCTAAGCATTAAGGAAGGTTTAAAGGGGGAGTATATGAAGGGGAATGAAATTTACATCAGGATTACTCTGTTATAGATATTTTATGTATATCTTTGCTACTAATCATGACAATAATTAAATAAAATAGGTATTTATTCTCATACTACACATAATAAAATTAAAGCTCATAAGTCAGTTAAGTCACCAGCCCAATGTAACACAGTTAGAAAGTTGTAGACATAGAGATTAGCTTTAGATCAAAAACCAAATTCCATGTCTTTCTAGTAGCATTATATACTTAAAAGCCAAAGATCAATTCCCTAGACATTTTGTAGTAATGAGAACATGGAACTTCCTTTTTGGCAATCTTGATTAAAGACATTTAAGCAAACCTTAAATTTTCAACAACAAGTTAGGAGCTGGTCTTTCTTGTTCAAACACAATTAACTCTAGAAACCTAATACTAGAATAAAGTCGGATGCAGGAGAGGGAAGACTTAAACAGCCATTCTTAAGGGCAACTTGCTGAAGTTTAGTAAGTACCTAGGAGCAAGCATTTCTCTCCTAATTCAAGTATAGTCTCTGTCTCTCTCTCAAATTTTTAAAAGTTCTATAAGGGAACATGTAAGATGTTCGTCAGGTAGTGTTTGTGTAAACAGAGAATAGTTACATAACTTGTAGGAAATAAACTAAATGAGAATACTTTAAATAACATAGCATAGAGTAAAACAAAAGTAGCATATATGTAAATCAAAATATATAGACCCAAAAATTTTCACTACATATTTACAATATTATATATCAATTCAAAGGCATATATCCATATAGTTCAATCACTGCTTGTAAGGCTATAGGAAGGAATCAAGGATGCAGTTAAAGGGAAATAAAGGGGACTTCACAGAGATCAGTTCGGTTGGGATACTATAAACTGAGGAGCTTGATTAACTCAACCCTCTTCACTTGATGTTGGATTATGTGTTAAATATAATTTTGTGCAGTGCTGTCTTTGTTCTTGATATTCCAATATTTATGAGCTTGGTGTTTTTTATTTTTAAAAAATATCTTATGTACCAATTCTTTACTAATAAATTCACACTTTAAGATTTGAAAAGAGACTTGGTTTTTTCAGGTTGAATTGACATGGAAAAAAGTATTTTTTTCTAGACAGATTCAGTATTTGTAGCAGATTTTACCAAGGGATTGGCAGCATCCTTTACAGCTGGATGACTTCAGGTAAGTTATATCACCTTTCTGACACTCAGGTTCATCATCTATAAAATGGAAATAAATAATAATGAAGAGGAATTTTCCACTCAAATTGATAACTTGTAATCAGCTCTTTGTTCTGCTTCTGTAGACATGCTTGCTGCATAAACCAAAGGGCAGGGTTACTTTGAGATCAACTGAAGACTCACTCTCCCCTTTGCTTGTTTTGTCTAGATAACATATATTGCATTTGCTCTTTCTGTTTAGATAACAGATGCATCCCCTTTGCTTGTTCTGTCTAACTGCTCATAGCCCATAGCAACTCCCTCATTCTGTAACAAACTAACCTGAGGACAAACTAACCAATCAGCTCATGCCAACTGTAACTGCTTTGATAAACTCTATAAAAGCAAGATTATCCCTGAGCTCAAGGCCCAGATCTTCAGAGTGCTAGATCTGCTGGGGCTGTCAGCATAATAAACCTGAATTCTCTAACTGAGTATTGCTTGATTTCTCGCAGGTCTAATTTTTCTGCAACATTTTTGGAGGCCCCAGCGAGATTCCAACCACACTGGCTCTTTGAGCCACCAGACCAGTGGCTCGGCTGGGCCAGGCCAGAGGGACTCCTAGACAATCGAGGAGGTGTGCCACCTGATGGTATTCCGGGTTCTCTTTTGGACCAGCGCTCTGGCTCTCTGGACAGCCGAGCCCCAAACGGACTCAAAGGAGGGACAGACCAACTCACCAGGAATGGCTACAGGATAAGGTAAGGCCCCGGGGCTGAGCACCCCAGTCAGGTCCCATCTTCAGATGGAAGAGGAGCTCGATCATCTCCTAAAGTCTTCAGTTAGAAGACACAGGTCAGAGTCTTCCCAGGGAAAAAACAAAGGTCATGGTCTTCCAAAGGGAGAAGGCAATATTTTAATTTCTGGTGTGTGAATGCGTGAGTGAATGAGCAGCCTGGTTGATTTAACTCAGTCAAGTGCAAATTTATGGCTCCATGGCTGGACACTCATAAGGTCCCCTAAAGGCTGCAGAGTCTGAGTGGACTCGTCTGCAATTCTGTACTATATGGCATATGGTCCGGGGTGGCATTGGACTAGTGTCTCGTCATAAGTCACATAGCTGAGTCCACTACGACCAAGTGTCACCTAAGCTCCTTTGGGATGTGGCCAGATGAGCACCTGAGTGGTCATCTCTTTGAAGAAGGCACCCACTCTTGTTTATCTTTGTGCCACCAACACAGGGTGGGATACACAGGGACGGGGGACAAATGATTGCTGATTTGGCTTAAGAATTGTCTATCTCCAAATGGCCCTTTTGACATAGGGGCCCTCTGTCAAATTATTTTCTTGAAATTTTAATGTCTATTTTCCCCCTCCATTAGGAAGGCAATATGGGTGGAAATTCCTCTAAGCCAACTGTCTTAAATTATATGTTGAAAAATTTTAAGAAAGGTTTCCCAGGGGATTACGGGGTCAAACTGACCCCAGGAAAACTTCGTATTCTTTGTGAGCTTGAATGGCCCGCCTTTGGGGTAGGATGGGCTTTGGAAGGGACACTGGATCTTCCCACCATTAGAGCTGTGTACCAGGTAGTAACAGGGACCCCTGGACATCCAGACCAGTTTCCATACATAGACTCATGGTTGCAAATCGCTACTGTAATGTCCCCTTGTGCCTGGTTCTGCACAAATAGGCAGGGACAGAGTAAGGCACTTGTAGCCCAACCGACTCAGGAAAAGGGCAAGAAAGAACCATCAAGAGGACTCAAGGAAGAACCTCTCTTCCCACCGCTATTTATCCCAACAGCTCCACCAGTCCAGTCCCTGCACAGCCACTCTACCCCCAATTACTGGACAGCCCTCCGCCGTCGGTGCCTTCGCTGCCCCAACAGCCTGAGCAGCTGCCAAGTCCGAATCCGTGGCATCCTAGCTCAGCCACACAGCCAGCCCAGCAGCCTGTGGTCCTCCAGATGCCTCTTCAAGAGATGTTAGGCCCTTTTGAGATTAGTGAAGACAGCACATTCCAGCCAGGCCAACCTGTCCTCTACTATCAACCTTTCAGCACAACCTACCTCCTCAACTAGAAACAGTGCACCACATCCTATTCGGAGAAACCCCAGGCGATGATTGACTTGCTCAAGTCCATCTTCCAAACTCATCAGCCTATCTGGGATGACTGTCACCAACTCCTCCTAACTCTCTTCAACCTTGAAGAATGACGCTGAATTCTGTTAGAAATTGTGGGGGTGGCTCGAAGGACAAGCACCAGATGGTGCACTAGATCGCACAGCATGGGCCTTGGGGGCTGTGCCTGATGCCAGGCACAATTGGGACTTTAACGTCCCGAATAGAAGAGAGTCTCTCAACAGATATTGGCAGGCCATACTGCAGGAGGTGAAAGCTAGGGCCAAAAAGCTGACAAACATGTCCAAAATGGCAGAAGTACTCCAGAAGTCAGATGAGTCACCCACAGAGTTCTTTGAGAGACTATGTGAGGTGTTCTGGGTATATACCCTTTTTGACCCCAAAGCACAAGAAAACTAACACATGGTCAACATGGCAGTTGTGGCTCTATCTTACACTGACATTCGCAGCAAGCTTCAGAAATTAGAAGGCTTTGCTGGAATGAACGCCACCCAGATGCTGGAGGTCACAAACAAGGTGTTTGTCAACCGTGACTTGGAGGCCCAAAAGACAGCTGATAAGCTGAGGCAACAAACGGTGTCCCTGCCAGCAGCTGTGTTAGGGAACCCAGGCCTGGTACAACAGACTGCTCCCCTACGGAAGGGAAAGACCAAAAGGAGAACACCACTACACTTAGACCAATGTGCCTACTGCAAAGAGACCAGCCATTGGCAAAACGAGTGCCCCCATCGTGGAAGGACATCTGAAGGGTCAAAAAAGTTCAATCATCTATGAAGGACAGTGCAAAGCCGGCTACGCAATAACAACTACAGATGAGGTAATCAGAGCTGAGGCTGCCACAGGGCTGGTCGGCACATCGGACTGAGCTATGGGCACTCATCCAGGCACTGAGGCAGGCTGAAGGCAAACAGGCCAATATCTATACTGACTCAAAGTACGCCTTTGCTACTTTGCATGTACATTGAGCCAATTAAAAAGAGAGGGGACTACTCACGGCAGAAAGAAAAGAAATTAAGAACAAAGAAGAAATCCTTCAACTGTTAGAGGCAGTCTAGAAGCCTTCTCAGGTGGCAGTCATTCACTGCAAGGGCCACCAGAGAGGAACCAACCCTCTCAGTAAGAGAAACCAACTGGCAAACCAAGTAGCTAAGGAGGTTGCCAACCAACCAAGTGTCTCAATGGGTCCTGAGCCAGTCTCCCAGGTTCTCCTAGCACCAGAATTGCCTCTGTCCCTAAAATACACCAAGGAAGAACAATGTGCCTTAAGTGAAGGTGTAACCAAGAGAAAGGAGGTCTGGTGGGAACTTCCAGATCAGAGATACTTTATTCCCGCTGTGGTGGCAGCTCAGCTGGTAACACAACACCATGAGTTGACTCACCTAGGGAAGAGTACTTTAGAAAGCCTGTTAGGCTGCTACTATTTCATACCAAGCTCCCAACCTTGTTCTCCCAGATCAGTGCTAGATGTGTAACTTGCACACAAAACAATGCTGGCCAAAGGCCAAAATCCAATCCAGGGATGTAAACAATTGGGACTATGCCCTTTAAAGACCTAGAAGTGGACTTTACTGAGGTCAAGTCCTGCCGGAGCCACCAATACTTGATTGTGTTAGTTTGCACCTATTCCGGATGAGCTGAAGCTTTCCCTACTCACACTGAATGGGCACGAGAAGTAGCTAAAGCCTTGTTGAGGAAAACTGTTCCAAGATATGGCTACCCCTCTCTATAGGATCTGACAATGGACCTGCCTTTGTGTCTGAGATAGTCCAGATTCTGTCTGAAGCTCTAGGAATTGAATGGAAGCTCCACACGGCCTACAGGCCACAAAGTTCTGGGAAAGTTGAGCACATGAACCAGACCCTCAAGATCACACTAGCTAAGCTTTGTCAGGAAATCCAGTTACCTTGGATTGACTTGCTGCCTTTGGCTCTACTCTGAGCACAGTGCATCCCAAGGCCTTCAGGCCATTCCCCTTTTGAAATCCTTTATAGGAGACCTTCCCCAGTGATAGGGAAGATAAAAGTAGACTCTCAACTGATAGCTGACCTAAAAATATTCCAACACCTTCAGGCCCTAGGGAGGATCCTCCACCACATCATCCAGGAAACTCTAGAAAAAGCTCCTATCCCCTTAGGAAACTAGATCCACCCCTATCAGCCAGGAACTGAAGTATGGGTTAAAGATTGGAAGAAGGAGCCACTCCAGCTGATCTGGACTGACCCTCACACTGTTATATTAGCAACTCGCACTGCTGTTAAGGTTGCAGGTGTCAGCCCTTGGATCCACTACACCTGGGTAAAGAGAGCGATGCCTCCGGAAAAATGGGAGACTTGGACTGCAGAGTCTCAAAAACCAGCCAATCATTGAATGAGTCATGGGGGTCCTGATCCAGAATATGAAGTTGGGGATCTTGGCCTCTCTCACTTGCTGGACCCCTCCTCATGCTCTTCGTAGCTCTTATTTGGTTCCTGTATCCTGAATTGCCTTTTCAAATTTATCTCCTCACACCTAGAATCTATAAAGTTACAAATGTTTTGACATCCGGACCACCTTTATACCAGCCCCTAGACCAAGAAAATCAAGAAGTTGATGCCCTATAAGAATTTAAAGGGCATCAAAATGTGGGGATTGAAGAGGAATTTTCCACTCAAATGGCTAACCTCATAATCAGGGCAGGGTGACCTCAAGATCAACTGAAGACTCATTCTCCCCTTTGCTAGATAACAGATGTATTGCCTTTGCTCGTTTTGTTTAGATATCACATGTATCCACTTTGCTTGTTCTTTTTAGATAACAGATGCATCCCCTTTGTTTGTCCTGCCTAACTGCCTGTAGCAACTCCCGCACTCTGTAACCGTCTGACAACAAATTAACCAATCGTCTTGTGCCAACTGTAACTGCCTGGATAAGCCCTATAAAAGCAAGGTTACCCCTGAGCTCAGGGCCTAGATCTTCAGAACACTAGCTCTTCTGGGACCACCGGTGTAATAAACCTGAGTTCTCCAACTCTCCAAGTGGTGCTTGGTTTCTCGCCGGTCTAA
>NW_011888934.1:2839182-2859346 GCF_000151845.1 Pteropus vampyrus | reverse complement strand
GTATTTTTTTGGACAGTTTGAATAATTGAAAATGACAGATTTGTGAGCTGAGTCTGTAAAATAATTGTATATTGTAATTTTTGTCTTTAAAAATACCATTTTATTTTTTTTTATGACAAAGGATTTACAAAACCAAAAGGAAGGATGATTTGCCACCCCTTTTACTGCATAACTTTACTCCTATAGGAGCTGTAGAGAGTAGAAATTTTCCACCCACGCTGTGAAAAGAAAGAAGCTAATTCTATAGTTGGGCTATCCCATTGTCACACACCAATGCTTCAAGTGAATGGCTCAATGTATTGGTTGTGAGACTCGCGAGATGTCAACATTCACAGGTGTAGTGACTGAGTAGACCACTTTATTTTGTACAGAAAGCCAAATTTTCTCACTCTTGCAAAAACTCCAGTGAACTTCCTTACTACTGTTTATTATAGCATCTTCCTTGAATGATAGGTAGTGGGAATCAACATTAGTCTCTCTATTGTTCAATGGCTTGCCTTTTCAATATTTCTGGATTTATTTCCAATCTACTGTTGAGATTAAGTGTACCATAAGCTCTGTTCTGGGAGAGAATGATAATTTTATTTTCTTTGATTATACTATAAAATATTGATTTTGCACTGGAAGGGAAAAGCCAAAAATAAATTTCTTTTCTTTCCCTGTGTCAAAATATTCAGGAGAAATAAACATTGACATGTTCAACTTTGTTCAAGTCTTAGAATTAACTCGTTTCTTTCTTTTTGTCCTAGAGTACTATGAAATAGTTTAAATTAAAAAGATATTAGAGAAAATGAGATCCAAACCCCTTCATTTTACAGATAAGGAAGCTGAAGCTCAGAGCCATCCACATGTATGTGGTTCATGGCAAAGGCTACGTAAACCAAACTGTCCCACTCATTTCATTGAATTTTCATTATGTCACTTATAAAAACATTTTCAATTGTTTTATAATTTCCCTTATATTTATTTTTATTTCCTGAAGGGCTAGTGATTTAGTTAATCCTATGGACAATGTAAATGAAAAATATCTAGTATAGATTTGGTGATTGACTATAATAAATTAGAAAAAAGAAAAACACTTTTATTCAAGAATTTTATCCACATTTCAAGTCCTTATGACTGAATACTATCATTTAAGCATATCCATTAAAATAAAATGTAAAATTTATTCTGTACACTAATTTGCTCTCATTTTTATAGTTACAAAATCATTTGTAGTAAAGGATGAAAGTTAGAAGATGATCAGAAGCAGAGTGAGCAATTTTTTTTCCTTGATTTTTTTTTCCTCTTCTTCATTTTCAAGAATGATAAGAGTACACAGTTTATTTTCCATGGTGTGTTTATGATCCTTAGTGAAACTATGCATGTAAATACTAAACATTATACTGAGTCACAATAAGTACTCAATATATATCTTCATCATGGTTATTAAAGGAATTAGATAACTAAACTGAATAACTTGCCAGATCCCAAAATTCATTTCCTTTAGATTCCACTGAACTTGGATCACATCTGTTTCTGCTAAGTAGAAATAAGACTGTGAATCTCAAAGCACATAGAATGTATCCCCTTTGGAATAAAGCGACTGAGAGAGTGAAGTCCCAGAAGCATATTCTCCTCTAAATTAAGAGACCACAGATTCTCAGTATATAGACAAAAAATTAAACTGAGGACTATCTCTAATAGAAAAGTAACCAGTGCATACTGAATTATAGAATATTTGTCTACAGCAAGGTTAATTCCAGCAAATACTTCCTGGAAATTGGTGGGTATTTTGGATTCTAATCCTTGTAAAGCTTGTGCTCATTTTTAGGAAATTAAATTATTTTATGATATTTCTGAATTACACTTAAATCCATCCATGGAGCTGTGAACAATTCTTATGTGAAATTCTAGCATGTTAATCTTGCAAACTCATCCAGAGTACCATAAGCTCTATGATGGGAGAGAATGATAATTTCATTTATTTTTCTACCTGTTTGCCTCTTATAAGGAAAATGAATTTTTGAAAGCTAATTTTTGTATCTTATTTTTATGGCCAACACTACTTTCAGGACTGAATTGTTCTTGTAAGCAAAAGCTAAACATTAATTGCATCCAAAGGAGTAACTATACTCAGATACACCTGCAACATAAATTTTTCCAAGTAAGGACCTGAAGGAGAGAGTCTCTGAGAGAAATTTATTTCTAAGTCAATATTCTAATGTCATTCACTCAAGAAATACTTATTAGACACCTAACATGTACCAGGAACTGTTGATATAACAATGAATAAAAAACTTTCTTCTTCTTAAGGATCTCACTGTATACATGAGGCAGTCTTTGACCTTACATAAGGTAAGTAAGTGCAAGGTAAAATATAAAGCAAAATATAATAGTAGATATAAAAAAAGCACAAAAAGAATTTCTCTGAAAAATTAGGGGGAAGAAAACATTTTATTATTAAGAAGATATTTGATATGGATATTGAACAAAGGTAACATTTCACAGGTGGAGCTGATAGGATAGAAGAAGAGATATTCAGGTGCGAGAGATACATGAGCAAAGGCATAAGACATGAATCTCGAAACAAAGCATCTAGAAACAAAGCAATGGCTAGAGAACTCAAAATAAGTAAGTTTCAAGGGATCAAGGTAAATAGAAGCCTGCTAAAAGACAAATAGCAATCTTAACTAATTTTTCACTCATATTAAATTGAGCTGAAAGTAAGTCTCATTTTGTGATATCAATTTAGTTTTTTTATGAATTAACAAATACAAAAATATGAGGATGGTTATATGGTATCTCTAGATGCCTCTATAAAAGTTAGGATGCCTTTAAGTAACATAATTTAATGTAGATTAGGTGGCAACATGGCCACATTATCTCACGTATTGTGATGCCCAGGGATGGACTCTAAATCAAGGGCAAGTTACTTCAGTAACATAACTAAGTTTTCATGGATGTTGGTTCCTTTCAAATTACTATTCTGACATTTACAGCATGTTAGTTTCTCCCTTATCCCTGGGGCTCCCGATTATAAATTCTACCTAAATATTCAGAAATCACATTTTCAAACAAAACTACTCCCAAAGCAGAAGAGGGCCAGAGTAGCATCTAATCTTCATATACCCTTTATGAAAAATCTACCCTAAAGCAACAAAGAAGGCTTTCTAGTTCGACTCCTTACCCAGAATTGCATTATTCATTTATTTGTAATTCAATCATTGGCAAGGGAAATAGGGTTACTAAGAATGGCTGAACCTAATGAAATTTCATCTGTTTGAGCTGGAGACACCAGGTAAGACAGATGGACACTCAGTAACTGATCAAAATTTGGGGTGTTTTGCTTCTACTGACGCAAACTGGGAAGGAGAAGTGGATATTGGGTATGTAACTAAGATGTTTACCACATATTTACAGCTTTTATGAGTTTTAAAAGTTTATACCTACTTGCAATGTAGCCAATGTTTCCAAAGATAAAAGTTTATTTTATTTATCCATGGAATCCAAAGATGTATTTCATTCCTAAATTATGTATGTCTTTACTAAGCAGATTTGATTAGAAATGGAAAGTTAGATATATAGGTTTAATACTTCTACACACACACGTTTAAATTTAAATACATAGCTTAGAATAAGAGGGCTTCTTCTGGCTACAATGGGGTCAATTTTATTAGACTAGTACTCTGGCTGAGAAAACCTGGATATGCTTAATGAAATATAAAAGAAAAAATCTATAAGCATTAATGTGCATCAAAGGCAGTCAAATTAGAGAGGCCAAAATCCTGGGAAGAAGAAGTCATTGAACCAAATCCAATATTGCCTCTACCACTTTTCCTTTCAGGCCATTTGCAAATTCTTAGGCTGCATGTAATGACACTTTAAGATACCCAGCAAAGGATGGCTGCCAAAAGGAAAGAAACCACCAGAGCAATTTAGGCAATTTCATGGGACAAGGTGGGGGAAAAAAAAAAAAAAAAGTTCTATTCTACTAAAGCACGAAGGAATTGAGTGATCTAAATCCTAAAGAGAAGGAAGGCACACGGAAATAAACTGGACAGTGTATCAGTTTCTCCTGAAATCATTTGCTATTCATAAAATGCACAACATTGATTAGAACTCTGTACATAAAGTTGGAAAGCTTGATGTAGATATATAGTGCTGAGGATAAGGAAAAAAAAAAAAAGAGTTTAATACCTACTCCCCAAAAGGGGTGGTGGTAGGATGCTTGTTAAACATAATTGACAATCTAGAAGTAAACCAATTCTTCTAACAAACTCTGAAACACCACCTGAGATTAGCTCAGTCCCTAATTGGATTGTGTAGGGGAGGAAAAATAATTTTATCTCTACTCTTCTAGATTCTTGGTAGAGAACCCCCTGAAATAAAAGACAGATAGGAGAAAAACAGGTGGAAGTATAATAACCTGTATACCTCCCATATACATGGAGATACCCAGGATAACTGAGTAACTCCATAAAATTGCTCAAGCCACCACCTTAAATATCATCTCTAGCTAAAGACAAAAGAAAGATGTTGGGGGTGGGATAGGCCAGTTATGGAATGTTACCAGAAAAATGAGTGTAAACAAGGGTGTGGTTGTTATACAGATCTAAGTTTCTGGGTTTTTTATTGATAAGAGTTTCTGGAGATTTGATCATCTTCCTCTTCCTAGTAAAAAGAGGGAGACAACTTACAAAAGTAGATTCTCCTTATAAGTGTAAATTTCTCTTACACAAGGGTAACTTCTCTGTTTTCAGAGCTTCTGGTGTGCCTGCCGTTTCTTAAAAATAATCAGCCTAAAATAATCATTATGCCAAAGAGGAATATTTTGGGGTGAAAATTCTGCCCCCCTTTAATTGAAATTATTACCCCATTTTTGATGCTTAGCAGAAAATAAGGCAAATATTCAGTGGAAGAATATAATATTGTTTTGTGTCTTTGAGATTTCTCTAAGGAACAATTTTAAATTTTATGTAACTTTTTTGACAGCTTTTTTCCCCACTTTTAAGACTGTGGCCAATAATCAATTTTGAACAATATCTCATAGATTTTGTTTCCTAAATTAATCAGCCTAAAATAATCATTATGCCAAAGAGGAATATTTGAGGGTGAAAATTCTGCCCCCCTTTAATTGAAATTATTATCCCATTTTTGATGCTTAGCAGAAAATAAGGCACATATTCGGTGGAAGAATATAATATTGTTTTGTGTCTTTGAGATTTCTCTAAGGAACAATTTTAAATTTTATGTAACTTTTTTGACAGCTTTTTTTCCCCACTTTTAAGACTGTGGCTAATAATCAATTTTGAACAATATCTCATAGATATTGTTCAAAAAATGAAAGATAAAAGTACAACTTTATATGTATTTTTGCTAAAGGTAAATGTTCATTATTAATATATGTTTGTATGCAAATACATATATAAAAATACATGTTAGGTCCAGGAGGGAGCAATTCCTACCCGCTCCCCCAACCTCCCAGTGTGAGAATCTAACTTTTCCCTTACTTCCGTGTTGGAAGCGGACCTTGCATCCAGATCGGCAATGCTACGTGCTCACCTCCTTCCTCACTGGCCTCTCTTCCCTTCCCCATCAATTTACCTACTCGAAATATTCCCACCAAAAGTCTCACCTAAAGCCCCATATAAGTTTCAGATGCCCTCGCATTCGGGGCTGACGCCATCTTCAGCTTAGCCAGTCTGTCACTCTGCTACGATAAACATTGCTTAACCCCTTTCGCTTTGTGCATTCTTCCTTCAGTGAATCTAACAATATGGTTATTTGTAACAGCAAAATTTTAGGAGAGTAAAACTTTTAGGAAGTAAAACTGACTGATCTTTCTTTAATTGCTTTAAGATTTGAAAAAAAAAATTGTTTGGAACCTGGAAAAGATTTCCACTGACGACTCATAGGAAAAAAAAATACATATAAAAGGACAGAATAGATTATTTTTTTCCCTGAAGTCTTACATTTAGTTTAAATACAATATAGGAGACTTTTATTGAATATTTATTATGTGCCTTATCACAAAATCTCACATAGAAGAATCGTTGAAGCTATTGTAGGAGAGCTTTGGCATGAAGATTATTTTAGGCTGGTTAATTTAGGAAACAAAAGACTCAGGAAGAACATTTGACCTTTCTTCTTAACATCCTAAATGAATTTACATAGAGGAACTGCTCCAGGAAGAGAGCTATCACTATAGAAAACTATAGTATAATATGAATTAAGTGTGATAGACAGGTAAAAACCTAGAAAAGCCCTTTTGAACAATGTTTTCTCCATGTCTTGTTGTTCTGTATGGCCCAGCAAACATTTGTTTACCAAACATTAAAACTTTGCATCTTCCTGTGAATTGCTTTACTTTTCTTTGAAGTTCCAGACCTCTATCTTCTTCTACTAAGTCTAGAAAGACATATATACCTCATTTTGCCTGTCTTTGGAATCTCTCCTTTGCACATATTCCCCGTTTGTACATATTAAATTTGATTTTCTCCTATTAATCTGTGTTTTGTCATTTAAATTATTCGACCAGCCAAAAGAACAAAAAGAGGGAAACGAGAAATTTCCCCTTGCCCCCAATATTAAGATTAGAGACAAAAGTATCAGCTGAGTCCTTGAAATAACTGTGGTAAAGGCAGGAAGAAGAGAGGTTTCAAGCAAGAACAGATTCTGAACAAATAGTCATATAAGTAGCAGACCCAGGAGAAAAGAGTAGCATAAAAGATAAAAGGTGACAATATCATCGGAGATCAACTTTCAAACTGAATATGAAAAATTATTATAATGTTTCCAAACATTCTAAATATTAGCATATCTCTGAAACATAAGTGAGATGAACAAAAAACAACATAGTCATACAGATTCAGTTTAAATTCACTAAATATTGTGTGAAGTCCTAGGTAGTTTTACTATCATCCTTAGACCACATTTAGAAGAATGTTTGTTCCTCTATTCATTCTGTGCTCTGCATAATCAGGTGTGAAACTTTCTTTCCACTAGTTTTTTGACTAATAATGCAGTGGGATTTTTCTATGCGATGAGAGGACACACATTTGGGGGCACGAAAGGTAGAAATAAGTTGGTTCAGAATCTTGTACACAATTTTTTACTAGATGCGCTTTTAACATTTAGTCAAGATAAATATTATAAAATCTTCTCTTGTAGAAATTCACCTAAGACTTTTGTAAATGTTCTTCTTGAAAAGTTAATTTTTTCAAATGACTGCTTTCAGAAGTGCACTGCAAAAAATGAAATCTTTTGGTAATGAGAGGAAGTACCTGGGTCCAGGAATTTTACCAGGAGTCAATTGGCCTCATTTGATAGCGCAGTTGCAGAATAGTAAAAAGGGAAGATAAATTAAAAGGACTCATTTTGAATTATGAAGTTGGATAACAGGTATAGCCTTTCATGAAGTCTCAGGTTTGACACTAAACAAGATATGAGAGTTTTTTTAATTGAAAGAAAAGTCTCAGGAATATTTTATCTTGCCACATAAATTTCCAACACCTGACACTATTATTGAAAGCACAAATAATTCATAAGTCATGCAATTTTAATCAAAGTCAACTTCGTATTTTGACAAAACACCATTTAAGTTTTGTTGCAAAAGTAATGAAGTTACACAAAAAATAATTCCCACCTATCAGATTGGGGTCAGTTAAAAGTGACGTTTGTTTCATTGCTTTTTACTTAGCATTTTCTGTCTCTTCTTCTGATAACTGCACCACTAATTTTCCTACAGGGACACCCTTTCTCTCACTTGCAGACACTTGTACCTACAGGTGGGGAATGGAGCAGGTGTCCTAGGCCCATCTCAGTATTCCAATAGGTGTTCACCATGACAGGCACTTGAGTTAATCAGAACCATTGAAACAAGAAAATACTGTTGATGGAACTTCTGGGAAAGAAATATGCATTCTACCACCTGATTCGAACTGAGATATGTCAGATATAAAGCTGTTATGAGTGTCTCGAAAAGACAGGGAATCTTGCTGAGTATGGAGTGAATCAGGAGAACCGTGAGGCTGAGATTTAAAGGGGAAAAAAATACTGTGTCTATGAGATATTGTTGGAGTGTTTTCATCAAAATGCCTCGTAAGCTAACCTTGCACTTAATAGTACAGTTATATCAACTTAAGCTAATTTGTTTTGTATTTCATACAACTTTAAAACCAGAGTTCTAACTAATGTACCACCTGAACTTATTGATGGCAAAATTTCGGCATTAGCATTTAAATCTTAGGGAGACTTATGGGGTCTCTTTCTACTCTTCTAAGGTGGTGATTTATATGTTAAGTCACTGGCATATCAATTTCAGTAAGATTATAGGTCACTTTTCATGATAACTAGAGGAGCTGCTTCATTATGAAAACAGTGGGGATCCGAGGTGAATGATATCATGAAAATTGTGTAGGAAGAGGAGTTAGGAAATAATTGGAGACAGACTTTTAGAGCGTAATATATATTTTTTTATTGAATTGGACATAACATATCTTTTCAAAATAGTTGTGCTCTCAGAGGTCATCTTGGTCTTAGATTTAGTTTTCTGAAAAAACATTCTGGATTTCATCTTTTTCCTTGCCAAAGTATATTAAACTTATTTAAATAACATATGAGTTAGGCAAAGTCAAAGGAAACACTTGGGTTAATGAATATGATTTGCTCTTTGAAAAATTAAAATCAAAACACTCATCTTGATATATTTCACCAATCTCCAAATTCCTTAGATGGACCTTCGATTCACTCACCGTTCCAGTCAATGCCGATAATTGCTAACTTATTTCCCACACTGTTTCCCTTCCTACATAGTCTACTTTTGTCAAACTTAGAGCTCATTATTTCCTGGACTTGTAATAAGTATTTCCATTCCTATAACTTAACTCTTTGGAATATTTCCAGTTCTTTATTTGACGATTTTTGTATTTATAAATTTCGTCCAGAAAATATTCAAATGCCATTACTATTACAAAAACTCCCTTCATTTTTTCCTTTAGAAGTAATTGCCTGTTCCTCTGAACACCTCAATATTTTCATCTATGCACTTTTTTGGTACTTATCACAATATATTTGTATTTATTTATAGGTTCATTTGCATATATGTCACACCCTTTTTGACTGAAAATATTTTTACACTTTTTTAAAGGAGATTACTCTTTTAATCTTCAACTATAACTCAGCATCCAAGAGTGGTACTTACATAATATGTATAAAGTAAATATTATACCTTAAATTAATTAAACAAAGAAGTCGTTAGACTGAAGTGGCTCTAGTGCTTTGATGGCTTATGTAAGCAAACCAAAACCTAAGCCTGTAAGTGCCTCAAGGTTAAGAAATCAAAACCTAAGGACAACTAATCACAAACAACTAAACTAGGCTTTAAGCTATTGCCAATCAAATAATTTCCTATCTTCGCTTCTGCGCCTTCTCTGTATAAGTATTTTCCCTAGTTCCTACCTGAGGAGCACTGGTAACTGCTTCTGGTTTGGCAGTGCTGGATTTGAGTCAATTTTTGCTCAAATAAACTTAGCATTTTTAATATGCCTCAGTTTATCTTTTAACATATGACTGGCGATTTTAAAGTCAAATAATGAATCAAGAAAAATGCTTTCTATGCTATATAGAAACTAAACTAAAATGCCAATTTTAGTTTAAAGTATTTAGTAGCCTAATCTTCATTTCTTATACAAATACAAACAAAATTAGGGCAAGCTCTTGAATTGGTTTTACATTAGAAACATTTAGAAAATTATTGTATCATAATATTTTACAAAATTTGTAATAAAACTATAAAATCTCACATTCCATGAAAATTGATGTTACGTGGATATCATTCAGTGTTTGTAATTCAGGTTAAGTGATTTTTATTAAGAATTTATTGTACATCACATCTATATATCCTGATTACTTTAGTTGGTGAATTATGAAGAATATAGAAGTGAAAAAAAGTTTGCTACCCTGACAAGATTCATTATAGTTTTAATGATACATAAACATTTTTTGAAAACAAAAATATCCAAGAATTAAGATGTATCTAAATCTATATAATCAAGAAGATATTTGTCCTAGTTAATTTAAAAATTAAAATTTACTTTTGGCTGAAATTATTTAGATATCTATTTTGGTTCTTTAATTAATTTCATCTGTATGGTCATAGCCTTAACAATTTGCCCTAAACATATTAACTAGGCATTAAATTGAAATTAATCATTATTGAGGTTAAATAATTTAATGATTTCTTAAAAGACATATATGAATGTAGAATATGTCCAGTATATAGTTGTAAATCCCCAACAAACACCTCATGTTAGTAACATATTATTTTTAAAATATATGTAAGACACAGCTTATCATTAACTGATCATTATTAAAACATATTTGGGGGCCTGACCTACGTAACAACTAATAATTCACATGGTTACTGATTAATTGTCTGTGATGGGTGTTATGTGAACTTATATTAATGAATGTTAAATGAAATTAATTCCTTTTAAAATGAATGTTATGTGGAATTTCATTAAACTATTTTTGTATTCATCTACATTTATATCATTTATTATATATATATTTTACTTGGACTTTTCACTGAATTTCAAATGTTCCGCTGTATCATTGCATATGAGTTAGGATACATCTTCAGAGATGGGATATTTTGAAAATGATATCACAAATAAATGAAGAGCACTAATAAATATGAGTAAACATATAAGATATAATGTACCAATAAGAGAAAGATCTGTGGAAAATAGCTAAAATTCAGAAACTAAGTAACAGTGCATCAAAGAAGTCACAAGTAAAATCAGAAAGTATATTGAACTAAATGAAAATGTTATGATGACAGAAAGTTGATCTGTGGTTGCTTGCAGATGAGTGGCAAGAGCAGGAGGAAAAAGAATGAGAGTACAGTAGAACATGCAGACTTTGGGGGTTGTGATTATTATGCTCATTATCTTGATTGTCAAGATTTTCCAGATTTACTCGTATGTCAAAACTTATTAAATTGTACACTTCAAATATGTACAGTTTATTTTATGTCAATTATTTCTTAATAATTCTGTTTTAAAAATTAAGAGATGACAAGGTCATGAAGAAATACAGAAGGTAAAGAAGAGGTTGCATACAGAAAGGGAAAAATCATATAAAAAAGGGAAAATCGTTATGAGAATTTGCATATAGCAGAAGTAGTGATCACAGTAAATGTGTTGGGGAAAAGAGATGGATAAAGTTATTATTTTTTTTAAATTTCTCATTTTAACTATGTCTGGAAAATATACAGTTTGTATATATTTTGTATATACAAATATATAGTTTGTATATACAGTGATTCCTTAAGCAGGCCCTTAAGCGGGGGCAGTGTTTTCTACAGTGTTCTCAGCAAGCTGCTTTGCCCTCAGCACACCAATATTGATTCCCGTTGGCACAGCTCTGGCCTGGGCAAACCAGTAATGTAAACCTCTATTATCCAGTAGGCCAAATTAAATCTTCTCCAACAAAGTCTGGAACCCTTCCAAGTCTGTCCTTTCTTGGTTACTAACACTCATCCCTGAGGTGCCATATAGTTTCCTTACACTTACAGTCATTCCTTCAGCAGAGTTTCATAGTTATATTATACATTCCCTGTTTAACCTACTGTGGAATTTCTAATTCTTGATTTGATTTAGACTGATATAAATGGCTAGATAGTAAAACCCCAACAAGGGGTATCGGGGTAGACACTTACAACTAAATTCCATTAAAGAAATGGCTCTTTCTGTCTGAGAGATCAAACAATCCACCCCCCTTTTTTTTTGATCAAGTGTGCCAGGAAAATATCAACAATTACATGACAGAGAGAATTCAAAGAAAGCATAATGTGTCCAGTGATTAAAAGAACTATTAAATTATTTTTTAGGAAAAAATGATTGCTTTCAATTGTTCATTGCTAGTATATAGAGATACAGTTGATTTTTGTGTGTTGACCTATTATTCTGTGACCTCTCTAAACTCACTTACTAGTTTTGTGACATTTTTTGTGATTTTCTACATAATCACTTTATCTGAGATTAGGGAGTGTTATTCCTTTTCTTTTCCAATCTGTCTGACTTTAATTTCTTTTGTTTTCTTTATTTCACTGAACCAAAACTTCTAGTACAATAATGGATAAGAATGATAAGAGCAAATATCTTTTTCTTGTTACCTATTTAAAGAGAAAAAATTCAGTTTCTCACCAAGTATAATGTTAGCTGTAGGTTTTTTTGTAGATGCCCTTTATCAGGTTGATGAAGTTCCCTACTATTCTTAGTTTGAGGAATTTTCATCTGGGTGGATGTCGGGTTTTGTCAAATACTTTTCCTGTGTCTATTCAGATGATCACATGGTTTTCCTATTTTGTAAAAAAATGTAAATATGGTGAATTACATTTGAATTGATTTTGCATGCTAAATCAACTTTTTATTCCTATGACAAATCCTGCATGTTCATGAGTAGTACATATTTTTTTATATGTTAGATTTCTTTTTCTAAACTTTGTTTACAATTTTTGCACCTATATTCACAAAAACTACTTTATTTCTTTTTAATATATTTTTCTGGTTGTGATATCGGGGTAATAATGGCCTCATAGAATTAGTTGGGAATTCCCTTCTCTTCTTTTTCTGGAAGAGTTTTGTATAATTGCTATTATACTTGTCTTAAATGTTTGGTAGAATTCACTAGTAAATCCATTGGGTCTGGAGTTTTTTTTTTTTTTTTTTGTAGAAAGGTTTCTAATTACAATTTCAATTTCTTTAATAGATATTTAAAGATATTAATTTTTTGAGTATAGTATAGTAGTTTTTGTCTTTCAAGGAAATGTACATTTTATCTAGATTGTAAGAATTATTGACATAAAATAGTTCATAATATTTATTATCTTAAACTTTTATTATTTGTAGAATGTATAGTGATGTCACCTCTCTCATTCATGATTTTGGAAATGTCTGTCTTTTCTTATTTTTTTGATTAGTTCGGTTATATAAGTTTATCTTTTTTTAATTTAAATATAGTCAGTGTACAATATCATATTAGTTATATTAGTTTCAAGTGGAAATTTATCTTTTTATTGATATTCTCAAATAAGTTTTCAGTTTCATTGATTTTCTTTTATTTTCCATTTTATTGATTTTATATTTTCATTTTCTTTTTCTCCTAATTTGCATTTAATTTTCTTTTATCTTTGTAGTATCTTAGCATGAAAACAGAGGTCATTGATTTTAGGCTTTTTTTGTTTATTAGGATAGGCCTTATTGCTATTCATTTCTTTCTACATACTGCTTTAACAGCACCTCACAAATTTTGTTATATCATGTTTTCATATTAATTCAGTTCAGAATACTTTCTAATTTTCATTTTGATGCTCTTGTATTTTTGGATTGTTTGGAGATCTTTTTGTTATTGATTTATCTTTTAATTCCACTGTGGTCGAAGAATGTACTTTTTCTGCCTTGAATCCTTGTAAACGATTGAGACTTGTTTTATTTCCTATACATATGATCTCTCTTTGCAAATGTTTCATGTGTCCTTGTAAAGAATGTGTATTCTGCTGTTGATGATTGAGAATCTAGAAATGTCAATTAGGTTAATTTTGTTCATAGCATTGGTAAAATCTTCTATATACTTATTGATTTTCTGTCTACTTTGTTTATCTGTTATTGAGAGAAGAATATTACAATCTGTGCTTATAATTGTGGATTTGGCTTTTTCTAGTTTCGATTCTATCATTTTTGCTCTATGTATTTTGAAGATCTGTTATGAGCATAAATCTTTAAGGTTGTTATAACCTCTTCATTGATTGATCTTTTATCATTATAAAGTAACATTTTTATTTCTGGTAATATTCTTTGATCTATAATCTACTTTCTCTGATATTAATATGATAAATCAACCTTTTATGATTAGTGTTACCATAGTATATCTTTTTTCATACATTTTCTTTAAATTTATATGTGTATTTGTATTTAAAGTGCATTTATTATACACAGCATACAAATACATCTTAGTGTTTTATTCAGTATGTCAATCTCTGACTTTTAATTGGTGTATATTTCCATTTAATGTGATTATTGGCATTTTTACCTTTAAATCTATCACCTAGCTCTATGTTTATTATTGATCTCATCCATTTGGGCCTCTTTCTCTATTTGTCTAATGTCTTCTAGATTAACATATTTTTTGTGATTTTACTTTATGTTCTTTGTTGGCTTGTAATCTATAATTCTTTGTTTTATTATTTTAGTGGTTTATGTAAGGTTTATAATAGATACCTTAATTTATCATAACCACCTTTAGATGACTTTGTACTATTTTATGTGTATGATAAATTTTACAGTACTATACCTCCATTTCTCTCCTCCCAACTCTTGTGCTATATTTGTCATACATTTTACCTTTACATGTAATATAATACCTATGTTGCAGTCTTATTGTATTAATTTCCTTTTGCTGCTATAATACATGACCAAAAAATGAGTGGCTTAAAACAAAACAAATTTATTTTTTTAAATTTCTGTGAGTCAGAAGTCTGCCCTGTTCTAACTGGGCTAAGCAATTACCCTCATATGTAAATTATGCCTACAGAGTAAACAGATTACTTTGGAAAGGAAAACAGATTCTAGTTGTACTTAAATCTATTTTTCTATATTTTATTTTTTATCATGTATTAGTTTTAAAATTAGAAAAAATGTATATGCTACAAATATATGCATATATTACATATACAGAAGAAATAATTATTTAAGATATATATTTTAATATCTATCATCTTAAATACTTTTTGGACTAAGGTAGGATGTTAATATAGCATGAGTGTATTTGAAAATTTATTCAATTCAAACAATTATGCAAAATGAAAAATGCATTGTTTTGTGGTAAAGTATAGATTTAAACAAAATCATCTAATAATTTCAAAATGAAAACTGAACCTCTAATCTTTTTTAAGGTATGCATGTCTTTCTATGTACTTGTAGGTAGGAAGTTTTCAATCTTTTCCCTTGAATTCAATTAAAGAAAATTGATTATTTACCTTAATTGAACATGAAAGAACTACTGTGTATAAATTTACATTTGAAACACTCTATGAATAATCGTTCACTTGAGAATTTACAATACCTATTCTTAATGTTCATAGCCTATTTTGAAACTAAAGAAGTTCTCATTCACCTCAGTTCTTGAAATGGTATGATATAGCAATTGAATCTTGCAAAGAAGTTATATTCTTATACATATAATATTATATATTATGTAATATATAATATAGCTCTGCATTCTTCGTTAGACAGACAATATTCAAAAGTGGCACTGAAATATGTTGACTAAATAGAAGACATGAGCTATGGATTCTGAATTAGGAATTCCTATTTCCAGTGGTGGATACCCCTATAGCAACCTCTGTTTATTAGAACTTTTGGGGAATATTAAAATTTTTCAGAAAAATGAGGAGGAGGATAAGAAGAAAGATGAAAGGCTTGAGAACCATGTCTTTTCCCATCTTTGAACATCTCACTCCCAATTGTTATTGAGCACCAGCTGATCACTTTAGACATCGATGCATTTGTTTCTTCTCCATAAGTATAGTCTATGTTGTGTCATTTGTATTCACCTCGGGCAGACACAGAGCCTCTGCTCATTTCATCAAAGAACTATTTATGAGGCTGTAAAAAAGATGAGTTTCTCCGAATAGTCTCCAAATTAAACTTTTTAAAGTTTAATGTTGGCACACAAGAATAATTACAGTTATAAACCATTAAACATTTAGAAGAAATTTATAGGATCGGAGGGAGAAAATTTACAGCTGTGGTCTAATACAATAAATTTCCTCTGTAAAAGCAGAACCACAGAAACATTTCTATTCTGGACTCCAGAAAAAGAAAATGCTTTATTAACATTACCAAAACATGGAAGCACTATTTTCGGACATTATTTATATCGAAAGATGAATATCTTTTAAAGATACAGTTAATTAACCTAACAAGCAAAGTCAATTTTTTTAACATAGTAAATATCGCACACTAAACTCATTTGTAAGATTCAGCTATATACACTATCTTTAACTAAAAGACAACCAGTGCCTTATTTTTATTTCTTCTAAGAATTATTTTACATCAATTATTACACTCTTGGGTGGATAGTTATTGTTGTTGGGATCTCTATGAAGCTCAATCATAATATTAAAAAAAATTACCCAGCCGCACACTACACACTGCAGTTCAGTTTTTAGGGAAATAGCTTTCTCTGAAATTTTAATATGTCTTCATAGTATAGAATGTGAATATATACACACACACATACATACATATGTATGTATGTATATGTATGTATGTGTGTGTATATATATATGTATGTATGTGTGTGTGTGTATATATATATACATATATATTTTTTTTTACTGTATTTGCTCTAACAAGGACTGCATTCTACTCACTCACTTGTAGAGATGTCAGCCAATCACTCAGTCTTGGTGAGAGAATATCTGGTCACCCAAACAGACTGGCTACTCAATTAAGTAAGTCACCTAATCGCCCACTGTTTAGAGCTCAGTTCTAACTGTCATGCAACTTTAGCCAAAAACACCCATACCTTTATGTTTCTTCAAGTCTTCTTTTGTGACCTTCAGTAGCATTTAAAATTGATCTTTCATGAAATCTTGTAAATTTTTTATTGATTCCTAGGAATTTATTTTTCTCTTTTAACTTGTATAAATAAATGTTTAATTAATTTTATTACTTTACTGGTTGTCGTTAACCATCTCTTATTGAATTATCATATCACTTGTAGTTTTGATTAATTCTCTTCGGTATTCAAGGTAAATAATAGTATCATCTACAATAAAAAAAAAATTTACTTCCTCGTGTCTTATTTCTATCCCTTGTTTCTTTTACATAGTTTTAGAAGATGTTTAAATGTTTGTAGTGATAAAGGAGATATTTGTGTTGTTTCTTGAAAAGTCAAATTATGGTTACAAAATAATTTTTATAAGCAAGTGTTTGAATAAGACTTTTAGAAATTGTGTTTCTCATCACTGAGCTTTTAGAATCTAAGAAGATAATCATACACTTTTAAAGTTTGTTGGTCTATTGCTATAGTGAATTACATTAATAGGTACATTAATAAAAATAAATCTTTATATTTCTGGAATAAGCTCCATTTGATTATGTTATATTATTTTTTGATATGCTTCTGAATTATTTGATAAAATTATATAAGAAATAAGAATATTTTATTCCTTCTAAGAATGATGACTCAGTCTAAATGAATCACGAAAATGATAATGATACAAAAGAAGACAAAAATAAAAGGACAGATATTCTTTGCTAAACTTACATGAAAGATGAAACCTAATAAAGTGGTGGGTTGATTAGTTAACTACATAGCCTATTTATTTAAGTGTTTACAAAGACTAAAACAACCATTAAAATTAAATATGAATTTTAAACAAGTGACTATCTTTATCATTACATTTTTTAAATTAATAATCTACTCATATAATTTTTAAAAATTAGCATGTTACTATGATGATTATGTTAATAAAGCATTACATTCTTGTAATTAACCCTATTTTTACTTCAAGAATGGTGGAGTGAGGAACTTGATGACATTGCCGACAACAACAACAACATCTAACTGCAATTACAGCACACACACACACACTCACACACACACACATACACACACACACAGAGACAGAAAGAGAGAGATACAAAGAGAGAGAGAGAGAAAGAGAGAGCACCTCTGGATGCTGTTCTAAGGATATAGTAAGTAAAGAACATTCACTCAAGAAAATATTATAAATCTTGGTAAGAATAGAGACAGCATGGCATTTAAACCACAGCCTATTCCCATATTATCCACCAGCTCTGCCTATGGAAACTCTACTCTGGTGAATGGGGCAAAAAACAAGTGCTCTGTCTCCCTGGTTCCCAATCTATGGCTGTGATTTTGCCCTAAGAGAAGAAGGTCACTAATGTTATCTTGTCCTCCCCAGCCCTATGTTGCAGAAACCCTCTTCTGAGTAAGCACTACCAACAGTATTGATGCTCCCTTCATTGTCAAAAACAATGAATATCTTGGAGAGAGCAATTAAGAGAATCTGATAATTTCATAATACTGACAACAACAAGCAAGGCAATGGAGGAGTCAGAAATTTAAAAGGGAGTTATCAGACAAGATACAAGAAGAACCCCCTTAAGATCTCTCAACCTCGACAAAGATTGTGCACATTCATTAGGCTGCACTCAGTCTGAGGGCAGGATAAGAAGTATACTTGAAAACAATTCCCAAGCCACATACAGATCCATTAACAAAGGGCAGAAAACAACTGGCACAGCCGATTTAACTACAACCTCTGATCAAATGTTGGCTGTACATTAAGCTATTCTAACCAAAAAACAACTTCTAAGAAATTTATTTGTTTAAAAATAAAATCACATGTATACCCAGAAGTTGGGAGAACTTTATGTATATCCAAGGTTGTGTCCTCTCAGAGGTAATAAGAATGGAAACTTCCAAGCTATTAGTTCTTAGATGAATGTTTGCCAAAAAATAACTGTGCTAACATTGCACAAGCCACACATATATGCAACAATAAAGAGTAAGGGGTTTAGGCTTATACACAGTTTTTGAAGAATAAATGGCTTATGTTGACCCTTGGTAAGCAGGGTAAAAGATAAGAACAACAACAAGAAAAATCTAAGCAGTGACATGAGAGAATTCAAACTATAGGAATAATAAATGTCACAGAGTAAGTTCAACAAAGTCACTAAACAAATAGACAAATGACTAATCTAACAACAAAAACAATTACTCCCTATGTGTATTTGTGGGTGGGACTCAATCTCCATAGTTTTAACAACATATTATCTTAAGATACAGTTTTCAACCAAAAATGAGATGTGCAAAGTTCTAGAAAGCTTACCTCATAAAAAAATAAAATAAAATATAAACTGTTTTGATGAGAGTCAGATTTTAGACTTAGCAGACTTCTAAGCAGCTGATATTAATTTGTTCCAAGAACTAAAGCAAACTACATTTAAAGAGGAAATCATGATGACAATACACCAATATAGAGTGAATATCAATAATGAGATAGAAATTACAATGAAAAACTACATGAAAATTCTAGAACAATTAAAAGTAAAAAATAATGAGATGTGATTACCAGTAGATTTGCACAGGAAAAACGAAAATTCAGCAAAACTGAAAATAGATTATAAAGATTATCGATCTAAAAAATAAAGATAAAAGTGAATGAAGCAATATGAACAGAGCCTCAGAAAATGCAGGGAATCATTAAGAACACCAACATATGCATGATACCAAAAGGAGAGGAAAGAGAGAACAGAAAATATATTTTAAAAAGTAGCATCTAAAAATATTCCAAATTTGATGAAATGTAATTAACTCCAGTTAAATGTGGAAAACTGAAGATGAAGAACATATTTTGAAAGCAGAAAGAGAAAAACAACTCATTACATATGAGAGAAACCTAGTAATATTAATCACTAACTTTTCATCAGAAACAATAAAGGCCAGAAAGCTGTGGACAACAAAGATCCAAGTTCTGAAGGTAAAATAAAAACAAGAATCTTTCAAAAATAAAAATAAAATGAAGATAATTTGTTGCTATCATAACTATGTTATGAGAAATAGTGAAGGAAAATTCTTCAGTTTGAGAGCAAGGGACAGCAGATACAAATTCAAAGCCACATGAGAAAACCAAGAGTGCTAGCAAAAGAAATTATGTGTATAGTTAAAAAAAGACAGTGTGATTACATATTTCTTCTCCTTTCCCTTAACTGACCAAAAATTTAAATGAAATATGTATATAATTGTGGTATTGGGGTTATTTATGCATATGTCTAATTTGTATAGTATTATACAATATAAAGAGGCAGGTGAGAATAAAGATGTATTGCAGTAAGCAAGTAAAACCAGATGGTAACACAATTCTAAAGGAAGAAATTAAGAGAATCAAACCAAGGTGATGAAAATTCTTTATGTTAGATTTTGGTAATGGCTGTCCAACTCTGTAACTTTACCAAAAAATTGAATTGTATGCTTTAAATGGGTTCCTGGAGAAAGTGTCATTTGAGATATATTATTAGTGGATAGACTTCTCACAGGGAGAACGTAATGCACAAGACATAAAATACTACACTTACCATCTAAA
>NW_011888934.1:2831447-2839132 GCF_000151845.1 Pteropus vampyrus | reverse complement strand
AAAAACAATTACTCCCTATGTGTATTTGTGGGTGGGACTCAATCTCCATAGTTTTAACAACATATTATCTTAAGATACAGTTTTCAACCAAAAATGAGATGTGCAAAGTTCTAGAAAGCTTACCTCATAAAAAAATAAAATAAAATATAAACTGTTTTGATGAGAGTCAGATTTTAGACTTAGCAGACTTCTAAGCAGCTGATATTAATTTGTTCCAAGAACTAAAGCAAACTACATTTAAAGAGGAAATCATGATGACAATACACCAATATAGAGTGAATATCAATAATGAGATAGAAATTACAATGAAAAACTACATGAAAATTCTAGAACAATTAAAAGTAAAAAATAATGAGATGTGATTACCAGTAGATTTGCACAGGAAAAACGAAAATTCAGCAAAACTGAAAATAGATTATAAAGATTATCGATCTAAAAAATAAAGATAAAAGTGAATGAAGCAATATGAACAGAGCCTCAGAAAATGCAGGGAATCATTAAGAACACCAACATATGCATGATACCAAAAGGAGAGGAAAGAGAGAACAGAAAATATATTTTAAAAAGTAGCATCTAAAAATATTCCAAATTTGATGAAATGTAATTAACTCCAGTTAAATGTGGAAAACTGAAGATGAAGAACATATTTTGAAAGCAGAAAGAGAAAAACAACTCATTACATATGAGAGAAACCTAGTAATATTAATCACTAACTTTTCATCAGAAACAATAAAGGCCAGAAAGCTGTGGACAACAAAGATCCAAGTTCTGAAGGTAAAATAAAAACAAGAATCTTTCAAAAATAAAAATAAAATGAAGATAATTTGTTGCTATCATAACTATGTTATGAGAAATAGTGAAGGAAAATTCTTCAGTTTGAGAGCAAGGGACAGCAGATACAAATTCAAAGCCACATGAGAAAACCAAGAGTGCTAGCAAAAGAAATTATGTGTATAGTTAAAAAAAGACAGTGTGATTACATATTTCTTCTCCTTTCTCTTAACTGACCAAAAATTTAAATGAAATATGTATATAATTGTGGTATTGGGGTTATTTATGCATATGTCTAATTTGTATAGTATTATACAATATAAAGAGGCAGGTGAGAATAAAGATGTATTGCAGTAAGCAAGTAAAACCAGATGGTAACACAATTCTAAAGGAAGAAATTAAGAGAATCAAACCAAGGTGATGAAAATTCTTTATGTTAGATTTTGGTAATGGCTGTCCAACTCTGTAACTTTACCAAAAAATTGAATTGTATGCTTTAAATGGGTTCCTGGAGAAAGTGTCATTTGAGATATATTATTAGTGGATAGACTTCTCACAGGGAGAACGTAATGCACAAGACATAAAATACTACACTTACCATCTAAAGATATTTCTACATGATATGTGGTGTGGCAAATGGTGGAGATTGCAACCAGGATAACAGATAAGCAAAGGTCAGACAATGGATGTTTTATATCAGAACATGTGGATTTTTTTGTCTAGTTAAACCTTAATTTGAAAAGACAAAGTATAGTGTAAAACACCTCATCAGATATAAATATTCATTCATTAGTTCCTTCCACAATATCTGTTTAACATATGTTAAGAAAAAGCACTTTGATGTTGGGCCTTACAAAGGTTCTTAGCTTATCTGAGAGATTAAAGAAAAACTAGTAACAGTAAGGTTACAACTGAGCCTTAAAAAATTCTTAGGTTGAATTGGTATAGTGAAGTCATAGACATCATTGCTCAGGATAGCCTTCAATGGAGCACTGTTGAGCCATTTTATATGGATTAAGATATAAGAGATAAAGCAGCAGCATTGAAAAAAAAAAAATCCTATCTATCCTGTACATTGAGAATACTTAGTCGTCCAGCAAGAAGAAAATAGAAAACAAAGCTGGGGAGAGATGAAAAGAGAATAGTCTGATAAATGTGTTTATACTAAAAATAAAATCATATTCAGACTAATATTTAGTAACCCCACATTATATGAGATTGTTTTTTTTTTTTTAAGAAGCTCCTTGTTGATTTGTTTCTTAAGAAGTAGCACATTAATGGATATTTTGAAAAATTATATATTTTCTTCTTACTGTTTATGTATTGGCTACTGTTTAAAACGTTAAAAGGAAGATGGTAGAAATTTGAAATGGTGAGCAACAGAGAAAAAGATAAAGATTTTTTTAGTTGATGAGGCTTGTGCTGTTCCTTATTTCACTGTCTTCCTGCCCAGGATTTGTTGACTGGTCTAATCAAGTGAAGGAGCGGTAGTGATGGATGTCAGATGATTATAATTTCTGTGTTGTTGTTCCAACCATCACAAGTCTGAAATATTTTCAGAGTGCTGCAGCTGCATCTGATGCCATTTCTGAGCATTGATCATAACAATTTGCAAATATACATGGATTAGCGTGGTACTAATGTGAGCCTTGGAAACCAGTGCACTGTGCAGCTGTTCATTTACAGTGTATGGATGTCCAGTCCTATGGGAACGGTGCCTTTTTACCATGATGAGACTAACCAGTGGCTTTCAGATGGCACACATATAAATTACAAATTAAATACATACCTGGAAAATATATTATCTCTCTTTACACACCAAAAGTCAACAAATTAAAATTGGACTTTATATCCATGGACCACCTTCCTCTGTAAAGTATGTCCATGACACTCTAAACTGATTAGCTGTGGTTGAGTTAAACTAACAGTAATGATTAGGGCTTTTTTAAACATTATTTTTAAGCTGACAAGCTTCTGAGAAATTGGTTTTCCATAAAATTTAATTTTTATTCTAGAATGGAGCTTAAACAATATAGTCTTTTAAGACACATTTTTCTTCCTGATAAAATTCACAGAATGATTTGTGGTTCTTACCCATGAGAAAGCAATAGAAAGAAAATGGGATAATTTCATTTTCTCCTCAATTATATTTTGTATGAGTTTCTGCCACTTTTGAAATTAAAAAATATATATGTATATATATTTGTCTCTAGGGAGAACAAGGTGAGACACACCAATTTTTTTTAAATAGTCTTTTTAAAATATATTTAAAAATAGTTTTAATGATTTAAAGTTAATTTGCTGTTCAAAATGTAAAATGTTTTCTTCATTATACAAACAGATTTTAAAACATACCAAATATGAGATCATCAAAAGACCTTTCATTTGGTGTTTCATATTTTTCTTTTGTTATCCATGAAGAAAGTATATGTGGAAACAGAATTACATGTACTATCTCTAATAATATCATGTTAGTCTAAAGATTCTAAAAACATGATAAATTGCAAGATTCTTTCTCTTCGATGCTCTTCAACATTAAAATAAAGTGAGAAGTAATGTTCGTGTACTAGAAATATATATCCAAACTTCTTTGCCCTCATTCTGTGATTTGCATTAGAATTAGTGAGGTTCCTAGAAAGTATTGGGCCTCATTCCATGATTTGAAGATCCAGGGCAAGGCCAAGGAGTCTATATTTCAACAAGTTTCCAGGTAATTCTTTGTCTTTCATCAAAGAACCATAAAATAAAAAATGCTGCATTAGTATAAGATTCAAAAAAACAAACAATGCTTATTGCTTGCTACACGCATAATACAATGCTTGGGACTGAGAGATAAAACAGAAAGAGTCATGGTTATTAATCTGAGGGAGCAGATGATGTAGTTGGGAAATTAAAAATGCATAAGACAAGTAGCAAAGGTTGTTAGTATTGAAGGGGATCAGTGAAGGCCAGAATTGTCTGATAACATGTCATAAAGATGATAAAATATAAGACTTGGTTGATTCTTTATAAATGAGAACAATTTGAATACTCAGAGATGGATAGATAGAATATTTTGGTCAAAGTTATAAATTTTCAAATTAGGGAGGTAGTATTAGTTTAGAATACTACTTGCATGTTGAAGAGAACTAAGAAAATGTATTGAGTACTTTGACATAAAATTATGAAGAAAATTGAAAACCAGGCAGACTAGCAAATTCTGCACTGATTACTGTGAAATTCTGTCTCTTGCATTGTGAGAATTGTTTTATGTGATACAAGAGTGACTCTGATAAAACCTGAGTGAACATGGAAATAAAACATTGTTTTATAAATTCAAAAATGAAAATATGGAAGAAGCAATTGTCGCTTATTTAATAATCAATTCTAATCTTAATACGCCATGTAGATCTCGACATATTATAATTTTAAACCTAGAATTAGAAAAGGCTACAAAAGCTTTCTAGTTCATTTACTTCATTTTCTAAGTGCACAATTTGGGTGTTAGATATCATAATACCCAATTCATTTTTCTTCCATTACATTGTGATGTAATATGTTGAAAAAAACTAATATTATATATTGATAACTACATGGTGCTGAGTTATGGCTACTTTATTTTAGAACATACAATTACTTTTATAAACAATTCAATCCAAATTTGAAAAATATTCTATAAGTATAAAATCAATAATTATGAGATTTCTCCTATATTCAATGATTTTGACACAAAAGTGATTTTTTTGCTTAATTAATGGTATATGTTTTTTGTTTGTACATTTTATACAATGTTTGGCTATAAATACTAGATGTAAATAGAGATAATCAAGAACATAAATAAAGGATTTACCCTAAAACATAAAGGAGCACCTCTTGCAGTAAAAACGAATTAAAAGAAAATGGGTTGAAATTTGAGAATAAGAGGCAGATATGAGGGATTGGTTGTAGAAGATCTTTCTCTAAGAGAAAAAATTGTTCCACTGATAAGAGAGCAGCAGGCTTAAAATTTGAGAATTAAGGGAAGCTGATGTTCTGTTATAACCACCAAGAGAAATAAGAAATAAACCTAACTTGATTAAAAGTTTTAAATTTACTTATACTTTTGTGTCAAATACTACATGTCCTATAATACAGCTTCAGATAGGAATCCAAAGATGTATAAAGCATGACCTCTTTATCATCAAACTGGACCACAGTGGTGAAAAATTGAGTTAAAAAGCATAGATTTGTTGAAGAACCAATTACTATATTTGTGTTTTCTTCTTTCTATAATGTTTAGTTATCTATCTGAAGTAGAGATTTAAAAGGAGTGACAATTTACCTGTATTAGAAATTGGTAGTTGGGAGGAAGTAGTAGTGAAAATACTAGTGAGTAGAGAGTGATAAAGGTTGGTATGTATAGCACTAGTAATATGGGGTTGTAGTAGGAATGACACTTAATCTCTAAACCAGTTTTCTTATTAGAAAAATGAAGATAATTGAATTTTATAAGGTTATCGCATACATAAAATTAGTCTATACATATGAAAGCACTTTGAAGAAAGAAAATACTCATCATAATGCCATTTTAGAAAGGTCTGAGAGAGAAACAATTCCCTTGTTTTACATGTTACATTTTACGTATTTTTCTAAGGTAAATAATAAATTAATAAAAGTAATAATGGCAGATTTCCATTATTTTATTTTTTCTAGTTTGTTATGTAATAATGTTCACTGTGTTGTGTAGCAATGTATATTTATTCACAAACAGCTTTTGATCTATGATCAACAGTGGTTACCAGGCAATCAAGTTTATTGACCTATAGAGAAAAATGGAAAGTCTTGAGTTCTCTATAAAAGGTACAGTAAATCCAGTAGCTGTGTAATTAACTCATAATTATATAAGCAATAAATGCATAATTATAAGATTATTAATATGTTAAAATTATAAGAAATTTTCTGGCATTTAATTAACATTTACCAAGGCAGGCTACAGAAAATTAAATATCAATTAATAAAAAAGTGACATTTATTTAGATACTCTATTAGTTGTCACAATTATTAACTTGTTATCACTGGCTTTTAAAATTTCGATTAAGTGCCTAAATATTCCTTACAAATTTTATGTGTTAAAAATCTAATTATATTAGTGTCCTGTAATTTAAAATTGATTGCACAGCATCTTTCATAATAAATCTCAGTACTCTTAACTGTCAATGGATGCATGCTTGACATGTACTAGATTTTAAAGCCAAATAAACACTTCCATAAGAGCTAAACAATCTTAAAAATTCTCTCTTTTTACAATGCCCAATCTTATAAACCTCAAATTAAAAAACAACAACAAAAACACATTGTGTTAAATCTATGGAAGCATCTATGACCAGTGCAAAACACTGGATGTGGTTCACTTAAAGCTAGCTGCTCCATGAATTTGGCTGCGATTCATGATTTAGAATATGTGCTTTCAGACATATATTTGGCTACCTAAGATATATCTATGTATATTTAGTTGATCTGTTTTAAAGTTAATCATCTGAGCACCCTTGAGAAATTATAGGTATATTTCCCAATAAACCATTAACTTTTATGACCAGTTGATACAAAAGCATGCCTAGATAGTACATTAGGATAGTTAAAGATGTAAAGATGTCTTACCTAGTATAAAATACTCATACAGCCATGGTAATCTGAAACTGTCACAATTTAGTACTTTCATTCATAAATTTTCAAGTTCCAAGACAAAATAAGAAGTTCAAGAAGTATATTAACGGATAAGCCAATATCTTTGTAAAACATAAATGATTGCATTAAAAAACGAAGGGAGTCGATCAAGAAAGCCACCAAAAGTAATAGTTAAGTAAAATGGCCTTTGTTTAATGACATTCATCATATAATGATAGAGACTATGACATGTATAAAATTTAGTAATAAATATTTCAGTACTATTCTCATTAATTTATTAATTTAAGGATAAATATGTTCTTTTAGCTAAATCTGTGACATCTTAAGGACCTGTGCAAAGTGTTACCAAAAAAAAAGTAATGTATTCATTCTTTGCTTTACTACACAATAGCATAACCTGGCCATAAAAAAAGGTAATCTTAAATGTTTAACTGTAGCAGGTCTTCAAATAGTACAGATATTTGAACAGATAGATATCACATTAAGAGAAAATATGAACTCGCTTTCAGTTAGGAAATTTTCGAAGGATTAAAATATATTTAAATAAATATTCAGGTAAATTGTAAATATATTTAACATGTAAAAAATATTTAAAATCCTAAATTAGTGAAAACGATAATAAACAAATGATAATAAAGCATAGCATAGTATCTCTGTACATGAGATATCTTTAGAAAACATGCTTTTGTCTCCAATTTTAAATGTAATTATCTTATTTATTTTAACTGCCACTTAGATTTTGTAGTTTTTATTCAAATCAAAATGTTTTCTTTGTTAATAGCCCCTTAACTGACCTATGTTAGAAATGAAATTTTCAAAACTAAAATTGGTGTAATTTACTTATCATGACCCGATGTGACATTCTTACAGAGCCTGTCAATCTTCCTTTAAGAATCAGAATAGCCACTTAATCTAAATGTATATGTGACTTCTCAAGAAGTCACATATACATTTTAGCTTTTAAAAAAATTAACTTTCTTACAAAATATAATAGATAATATGCATAAGGTACACAAAAAGGTATGTACCTTTTAACAAATTATTCTAAAGGAATGCTAACTGCATCAAGAAATAAAATATTGTCAGTGTTTCATGTGGTCCCTGCATGACTCTTTGCAATTAAAATTCCTTTCCTTCCCATTTGCTACAACCACTATTTTGATGGTAAAGGTAATAAATGCTATCTTCCTTTTTTGTACAATTTCACCAATTGAATACACATTTTAAAACATTATATTTTGTATTACTTATTTTAAAATTTTATATAAATA
>NW_011888934.1:2828539-2831397 GCF_000151845.1 Pteropus vampyrus | reverse complement strand
TTAAGAATCAGAATAGCCACTTAATCTAAATGTATATGTGACTTCTCAAGAAGTCACATATACATTTTAGCTTTTAAAAAAATTAACTTTCTTACGAAATATAATAGGTAATATGCATAAGGTACACAAAAAGGTATGTACCTTTTAACAAATTATTCTAAAGGAATGCTAACTGCATTAAGAAATAAAATATTGTCAGTGTCCCTGCATGACTCTTTGCAATTAAAATTCCTTTCCTTCCCATTCGCTACAACCACTATTTTGATGGTAAAGGTAATAAATGCTATCTTCCTTTTTTTGTACAATTTCACCAATTGAATACACATTTTAAAACATTATATTTTGTATTACTTATTTTAAAATTTTATATAAATATAGTAATATATCCTCATTTATCTTTAACTTTATTCAAATTATACTTAGAATTTCACCCATTTTTGTATGTTAAAAATGTATTTTGCTAAATTTATTCATAGTTGTTCGATGTTTTCTAATACTGTAATAACTGACATCATTTAAATCTTTTCTGTGAAATTTGTTCAAAGCTCTTTGAATATACCATAGTTTATTTATGTGTTCTATTATGGATGTTTTAATTTTTTCTAGTGTTTGGTTATTATAAATAATGCTTCAAGTAACATCCTCTTACATGTGCACGTCCATACATTTTTGGAATAAAAAGGAAATACTTTATGGCAATTGGTTCAACAAATGTATGTTCCATGTTAGTAGATATTGCAACAAAATTTTACGGTGATTTTACTAACTTACACTCACAACAGAAGTGCATGAAAATTTTCGTTGATCTATATACCTTTAATAATCTTTGGTATTGTGTGTCATTTTTATCTTGCCCATTCTATTGGCTTTGTAGTTGTATCTAATTTTTATTTCTTTGATGAATAAGCATTTGAATATTTCAATATACATATTGACCTTTGGAAAATTTTCATAATTCTCATTTGAAGAGCCAGTACAAGCCTTCTGCCCATTTTTAATTGGCCTGCCTACCTTTTTCTTAATATTTTGTGGGGGTCATTATATTATCTGGATACAGGTCTTTACTACATACACATATTGCATTAAATACATCTTCTCACACTATTTGGTTTGATTTTCACCTTCTTAATGATGCATTTTAATTAATAGCAGGACTTAATCTTAATGAAATTTAATTTATTAAATATCCTTTCACATTGTATTTTGCTGAGGGAACTTTGCCTGCTCAAAGGTAACAAATATGTTTACATCTAAAATATATTGTTATACTTTTATCTTTTAAATCTATGATATATCTGTAATTGACTTTCCAGATGATATTTATCAAGGGTTATTATTCCCTTTTTAAAAAATGTGGATGTCTAATTGAACTAAAACCATTTAAGAGATAATTTTCTCCTTTTCAAAATGGCTGTAGTCATTAATCAAAAGACATCAATATAGGTTCCATTGTTTATTGTCTGTTCTTATAGCAAATATCACAACTTCTAAATTACTACATATTTATATTGGGTTTTGATATCTAAAAATTTAATTTCTCCAGATTTGTATTTCTTTTTCAAGTTTTCTTTGTTAAGACTTTTAATTACCATGTACATTTTAAGTGAGGTTGTGGATTTACACAATGTACAAGCTTTTGTAGATTTTAAATATGATTTTCATTAATTTATAGAACAGATAATTTTAAAATAGTTTTAAAATCTTCAAAAAACCAAAGAAAACATTTAGTTTTTTTAAAACTCATAATTTTTTATGTTCATAAGTGTAGAAATTTTACACATATTTTGTTACATTTATTTATAGGCATTTGATGTTTTCCAACACTGAAAAAAATAACATCATTTAAAAAACTTTCTCTTGGTTTTCTATAATGATTTTGTATTAAAAAGCTTGATATATTCATTTTTAATTAGAAAAGTATGTCCATTGGGTCATTTATATTTTCTTTATACATATAATTACATCTTTGGTAAATAGTGTCAATTTCATATCTTTGTTCTTCATCTTTATAAATTTTATTTTATTTTCTTTGCCTTATATATCTGGCTAGGATCAAATTTACCATGCTGATTAAAATTATGATAAAGTATTTTACCATAATATCAAACAGTATTAGCAGAAGGCAGAATTGATGAAAGGCAATAAAAAGTTCAAATCAAATAATACAGAGGAAAAGCAAGTGGAAAATGAAGACAATACATAAGAAATAAGTGGAACATATTGAAAAGTCCTAATGAATATATAATTGAAGAACTATTTAAAAAGACGATGACCGAGAGTATTTCAAAATTGAAAAATTTATCAACTCATAAGTTGAAAATACCTAGTAAGACAACAAAGAAAACACACTTAGGCACATGCAGGTCAAACTAATGAAAGCAAAGGCAAAGGAATAAGATAAGACATCTTACTTTGATGGAAGGAAATTTGACTTTGGATGGTAAACACACAGTGCAATATACAGATGACATATCATTGAATTGTACATTTGAAACATATAAATTTATTAACCAATGTCACCCCAACAAATTTAATAATTTTTTTAAAAATAATAAAATAGCATTTTAAAATGCAGAAACAACTCCCAAACTAGAAATCTATGTGTACTTAAAATATTTCAGAATGAAAGAAAAAAGTAAAAAAAACATTGAAAGAAATTCTAAAATGACTTTGTATATAATCCAAAGCAAGCAGAAGAAAATGACTAATAAAAATTATAAAAGAAATCGAGGAAATTGGAAACAGGAAAGCAATAAAGAAAATCAACGAAACCAAAAGTTGGTTCTTAGAAAAGATCCACAAAATCTATGAACTTTAAGCCAAAAAAACTAAGGAAAAAAAAGAGAAACTACAAATTG
>NW_011888934.1:2822119-2828489 GCF_000151845.1 Pteropus vampyrus | reverse complement strand
ATTTATAGGCATTTGATGTTTTCCAACACTGAAAAAAATAACATCATTTAAAAAACTTTCTCTTGGTTTTCTATAATGATTTTGTATTAAAAAGCTTGATATATTCATTTTTAATTAGAAAAGTATGTCCATTGGGTCATTTATATTTTCTTTATACATATAATTACATCTTTGGTAAATAGTGTCAATTTCATATCTTTGTTCTTCATCTTTATAAATTTTATTTTATTTTCTTTGCCTTATATATCTGGCTAGGATCAAATTTACCATGCTGATTAAAATTATGATAAAGTATTTTACCATAATATCAAACAGCATTAGCAGAAGGCAGAATTGATGAAAGGCAATAAAAAGTTCAAATCAAATAATACAGAGGAAAAGCAAGTGGAAAATGAAGACAATACATAAGAAATAAGTGGAACATATTGAAAAGTCCTAATGAATATATAATTGAAGAACTATTTAAAAAGACGATGACCGAGAGTATTTCAAAATTGAAAAATTTATCAACTCATAAGTTGAAAATACCTAGTAAGACAACAAAGAAAACACACTTAGGCACATGCAGGTCAAACTAATGAAAGCAAAGGCAAAGGAATAAGATAAGACATCTTACTTTGATGGAAGGAAATTTGACTTTGGATGGTAAACACACAGTGCAATATACAGATGACATATCATTGAATTGTACATTTGAAACATATAAATTTATTAACCAATGTCACCCCAACAAATTTAATAATTTTTTTAAAAATAATAAAATAGCATTTTAAAATGCAGAAACAACTCCCAAACTAGAAATCTATGTGTACTTAAAATATTTCAGAATGAAAGAAAAAAGTAAAAAAAACATTGAAAGAAATTCTAAAATGACTTTGTATATAATCCAAAGCAAGCAGAAGAAAATGACTAATAAAAATTATAAAAGAAATCGAGGAAATTGGAAACAGGAAAGCGATAAAGAAAATCAACGAAACCAAAAGTTGGTTCTTAGAAAAGATCCACAAAATCTATGAACTTTAAGCCAAAAAAACTAAGGAAAAAAAAGAGAAACTACAAATTGATAACATCAGAAATAAAAGAGAGATCATCATTATCGATCATTTAGTCAATGAGGGATAATAAAAGAATATTATGAACAACTGTATTTCCACAAATTTGACTTAGATACATTAAATAAAATCCTTGTAAGACACAATCTACCAAACTTCACACAAGGAGAAATATATAATCTTGATAGTCTTATATTTATTAAAGAAACGGAATTAATTAATAACCTTACATACCAGAAAGTACCAGGTCCAGATGTATTCACAGTGAATTCTACCACACAATTAAAACTTATATTATACCAATTTTCTACAACCTCTCCCAGAATATTAGGAGAATGAATACTTTCTAAAAGCCAGTATTATCTTAATGCCAAAACTGGACAAAGACATGACAAGAAAAGAGAACTACAGATCAATAATTCTCATGAATATAGATGCAAAATTCCTCAATAAAATATTAGCAAATATTGAACCCAACAATATATAAAAAGAATTATACAACACAACCAAGTGAGATTTATCTCAGATATGCAAGTCTCATTCAGTATTTGAAAGTTAATTAATGTAATCCATCATATCAACAGACTAAAGAAGGAAAATAATATAATCATGTCAATAGATGCAGAAAAAAACATTTAACAAAATTTATCATCCATTCATAGTAAAAAAAAAAAAAAAACCTCTCAGCAAACTAGGAATAGAGGGGAACATCATTAACTTGATAAAGAACATCTACAAAAAATCTATTGCTAAGATCATGCTTAATGGTAAGGAACTAGAGAATTTCTTACTAAGATCAGGAATAAGACAAGGATGTCCACTTTCACCACTCCTATTCAATATCATACTGGAAGTCATAGTTAATACAGTAAGACAAAAAAAAAAAAAATAAATCGTGAAGAAATAAATACCTGTCTTTATTTGCAGATGATATCATTTTATACGCAGAAAATCCAGAAAACCAATAAAAGAACTCCAGGAACTAATAAGCAATTATAGCAAGATTGCAGGAAATAAAATTGATATACAAAGTCAGTTGTTTTCTTATATTACAGCACTAAACAATGTGAATTTGAAATTAAATACACATTGCTATCAACATCTTCTCAATGCATCAAGGCAGCTGGCCTCTGTTTGAATTTCACTCCTTGAGTCTACTGCCCAGAGTAAGCTCTAGCCTAAAACTCTAGAAAATTATAGATACCACATAATGAAGGGGAAAAAAAAATCGTAGAAATCTGTGATTCCTGATAAAGGTTTTTTTGCTCTTCTTTACAAAAATCATATCGCAAAGCAGTCAATCATTTAGAACTAATTGGCTGAATTTCTAGTTTGAGTTTTTACAACAGTCAACCATTTTCATTGAATTACATTTATAACACAATTCTGATGAAAAAAGTATTTTAATTATTAAATAAATAACCAAACGAATGAACAATAAAACGAGTATACATTCACATACGTAGCATACATTTTATATATACCTAAAAATAAAACCAAGATAAAAACCCCTGAAAACCCAACATCATGGCTCATTTCAAGTTGTAAACATAATACTTAAATCTTCTGGTCATGTATATGATCTGCTTCATGGCAGACAGGAAACTAGATGTTAGACAGGAACTAAATGTTAGTTTCACCACTTTTGTTCCATAATGACATTGCTTAAGTATATGTTGGTTGTCCATATAAAATGGGTCTTGGACTAATTTTTATTATAATTTTCTTTTTGTTTGTTTTAAAACCAAGGGTCATATACATTTAATATACCTAGCCATGAAAGCTCAGGCTTTAACTAAGATTTTTCAGGAAAAACACCTTTTCACTCACATCCCAGATTCATGTACAGACAAGTGTTAATGTATTGTACCTGTATTAGCAGGATACTTTTTCTTCTGGTCCAACAATTACTCAGAGGGTATCACTTTAGGAGCTCCAATTTTATGAATCTATCATTTTCTACTCTTTAAGTCCAAGTCTTGGCTCCAGTTTCCAGGTGGAAATGAATATGACCATTTGTAACATACTAGAACTGACACATCTCTGACACAACAGATTTCTTGTATTTCTCCTATGTTCAATGTATCAAATGCAAGAGGATTTGTATTAAGTAAATGAGACTGGATTTTTCAAATTTAAATACACAATTCAGAAAATACTAGTTTGAGATAAGTATGGTCTGGGATAATATAGTTTGAACTTTTCAGTATGTCTTTGTACATTTGAATGAGTGTCACGAATATCTAGTATTTGGCAATGCTTCAAGACTAATAATGAACAGTTTCTTACTAAGATGCTTCAAAATAAATAATGAAAAATTGTTTCTTGAGGAAGGTGTCAGCAAGTCAATCTACTTCTCTCATTCTTAAATTATCTGACATTTCAGGAGGGAGAGTTTTCCCTTTAGCATTGTGAAAACAAAAGGGTTGAAAGGGAATTATGGCATACAAAGTAAACTGATACAAGTGTAGTTAGAAATAAGCAAATGTTGACCTAGTTATCAAGAAGATTACTAAAGGAGACATCAAATCTGTAAAGCAGTGACATTGCCAACAAGTTAGAAAGTAATTTTTCCAGAGTAATCAGTGATTGATGATGCAATCCATTATAAATTAGATTTGTGTTTCTTTCTAGATTATTATAATATTTAAAAATTACTATTTATACATTAAACAATCCCTTAAGGAAGTCATAATTTCTGAACTGTTTTTGCTTAAAATCTGAATTCTAGTAATGCTACTATAATATTCTTTTTTAAATAAGCCAGTTAAATTTGAATCTAAGATAAGTAAATGCATGATAATTAATAAAAAATAATTTGATGTTTTTGCAAAATAAGAATAGTAGAAATCCATGTTTCCAGTAATTGAATGAGTTGTGAGGAGTAGGAGTGGTAGTTATTTATTGGCCATGTCCATTTAAAATTTTGCATCACATTGAATGTCACTATGACACTAAGAGGTTGCTTATTGATGTGCAATAATTTGTTATAGATATATAACAGATGAATATTTATGCTTTCTTTTATGACTAAAGCTATATTATATTAACTGTATCAATTATTTATTAAGATTTGGATATGATAGTTAATCTGTAGGGAAGTCTTTTTTTGTAGTATAATTCTATAAATCACAAACATCTACCTATTTTCTATTGATGCTTCATTAGATAATTTTTTAGAATTTTCTCTTACAATATATCAAAATCCTATTACCTGTATTAGGTATGCAAAACTTCTTTGATGCATAATCCAAGTTAAAAAAAAAAAACAGAAAACACTGACTTTTTCAGAATGATCTTATAACCAACTTATTTAGAGATGGTATAAAAATCAATGTGTTTATTGAGCATACAGTGTGCAAGCCATGACTGTATCTCTTAATTATTTAAGCATCCTCTTTAAAGTTGGCTCAGGAAACAAAACTTTTCTTATATTTAGTGAGATTAGCTAGCATTGAATCACAAAAGTTGATTCTCAAGGAAATTACGAACAAGGATATGTTAATTATTGTGGAAATTTTGTCTAAACTTAAGTTCTTCCTTTACGTACTATGCGTTTTACCTCAATACATGGTTAAAATATTCAGTTTCTAATATTTATATTTAGTAATGCTATATATATATGTATATATGTGTATACTTTTGGGGGAGGGGGGTCAGAGGGAGAAAGTGCCTAAGTCTTTTTATTTTCTTGGAAAGTTTTCTTGATAACTGATATGTCAAGATGTTTCAGGCTCATCTTGTATACTTTCTGCCCCAGAATGGCAATCAGTCATTCTTCCATAAAGCTCTGGTTTCTTCTAATGGGACATGATAAATCAGGATTGTTGTAGTGCTAGGAAAGCAAATAGCTACTGTGCCGGTCATCATTTCTAAGATGTTTTTAAATAACAGAGCTAAAGATATATACTAGGAATACATACTAATTAAGAATAATGTGTGGGCACGTATATAAATATGCCATGTATAAATATTTAAAGGGAAAATACCTCATGTTTTCATTGACATTTCTATTCTATATGTGGAGTTACAGGGTTTTATATATATATATATATACACACATATATATATATGTGTGTATATATATATATATATGTACATATATATATAATCTTCTATTTTACATGTGAATCTCCTTAATTCCATACTTTGAAATCTAGTTTTCTAGAACAATAGGGATGATAAAATTAAAATAACCCCTAATTACATATTTTCAGCATTTTTATATATAATTGTTTTAAGCTAACAATATTAATACTGTTATCACCAATTATTTTTACTGTATTGTATCATTAAATTGTATCTAAATTGTCAGATCAGATAAGTGCTTTAATTCTCCCCCTTTTAATTCTATTTAGTTTTGGTTCTATAAAAACTGCATATTTAGTGCTCATCACTTCTCCCTTATTTCTGTGTCTCTCTAGTCATTTTAATTTCTTGAAGTTTGTTCTTGAGTAAAATCTTTAGGAGGGTCTCACAAGAACTATATTCTCTGAGTTTTCGCTGGTCGATATTAGTTTTACAGTCCTTTATGCTTGATGGTCAATATTCCTGGATATAAAACTCATGGTTCACATGTTATTTCCTTGAATAGCTTAAATATGTTACTCTATGTTTCTGCATAAAAATTACTAATGAAAAGTCTGATGGTAATCTAATTTTATTTCCTTTCCAAATCACATGCTTAATTTTTTTCTTCATTTTCTTTTAAGTACTATAATTTTACTAGATTAGGTCTTGCTGATCATTATTGTCAATATTTTTAGATGTGCAATGAATCTTTTAATATAATTTAACTTAAAAAAAATTCCTTGAAATGTACATTTTTATAATTTTCTCTGATACTTTCCTTAGGTTCTTTAGGAACTCTAATACTGATATGCTCAATCCTCTTTATCAATCTTCAATACTTAATTACTTTCTCTTAAATCCTTTTTATCACTTTGTTATTTTAAATTAAATTTTTTTTCATTTTCTACATCTACTTCTCTTAAGATGTTTTTTAATTGTTTATGTCATCTTGTGTTTTTTTTCAAATTTAGCGTTCAATTTTAAAGTTATTTATTTTGATATTATTTCTAATTTTGTTTTAAATTCTGTTACTTTATTCTTGAATTTTTCTAGTTCCGTTTATATTGTTCTTTCTTTTTTTTTGCACTTTTTCTTAATATCTAATTTGTTTTGAAATAGTATTTTGAAATCTGGGTTCTTTATTTAGTTTTTCCTTTGCATGTCAATACTTTCAGTATCTATAAGAATGCTATAATGCTTTATATATTTTTTTCTAAAATAATTGTCTATGGACTTTAACCTTGATA
>NW_011888934.1:2815688-2822069 GCF_000151845.1 Pteropus vampyrus | reverse complement strand
TCTCTTAAGATGTTTTTTAATTGTTTATGTCATCATGTGTTTTTTTTTCAAATTTAGCGTTCAATTTTAAAGTTATTTATTTTGATATTATTTCTAATTTTGTTTTAAATTCTGTTACTCTATTCTTGAATTTTTCTAGTTCCGTTTATATTGTTCTTTCTTTTTTTTGCATATTTTCTTAATATCTAATTTGTTTTGAAATAGTATTTTGAAATCTGGGTTCTTTATTTAGTTTTTCCTTTGCATGTCAATACTTTCAGTATCTATAAGAATGCTATAATGCTTTATATATTTTTTTCTAAAATAATTGTCTATGGACTTTAACCTTGATACTTTTCTGTTACATATTTCTATTTGAATTTAGTTTTCCCAAATGTAAAGGAAAAAAAGCTTGTCTCAAACATTTCTAACTTCCCAGAGCTCCCCCTTCTGTTCTTTTAGGGTAGTGTTAAAAATTATGGTAAACCGCTTACTGTTTATTTTTCTTTCTTCCCCTCCTCCACTTTTATTTGGACCATCTCTTGCCTGCCTCTCGGTCCCATTCCTGATTAATTCTGACACCTTCCTCTGCAGCTCTTCTTCAGTAGGAAGAGAGCCTTCAAGAGTTCAGGGGGATTAGATTGTGTCCGACCTTTCAGGCCTTACTTCCAGTGATTAGAGTTAAATCCCTTTGGAACATAAAATAATACAATTGTTTTGGGTGGGATTGAATCAGAACATTGTTTGCAGTATCAGAGGTTTATTACCATTCTCTGCCCAATCTGCCAGATGAAAAATAAAATGTTTCGATATTAAAATATATTTACTGAAAAAAGGTAGTTTTTTTCCTATTGTATCAAAAGCAGAAAGTGAAATCCCAGATTTATGTTCTTTCACTGAACGTTTTTCTTGACTTTAGCTTTCTTGCTTTAGGAAAAATTCACAAAAGTAAACTAGAAATGAAGACAATCTTGGAGAAGATTCTGAACAATATCAGAATATCTGTCTCTTTAGATATTCAAACCCATTCGAGATGTCAAAATTAGATGACCTGTTGTTGCCTGACACTGGTGTAAACAGTGAAAAGGATGTGGAAAGACCAGGTTTCATAATTATAGGCTATGAAGTCCAAATTCCCAAAAAGTAGGAGGTGAATTTAATATTCATGGTTAGAACATTTTGAAATATTTTCTTACAGTTGTGACATTTGGAAAAACAATTATCAATTCAGCAGTAATGAATGAAAAGGGAAATATACATATAACTTTCCTGTAGGAAACAAATATAATTCTTGTAAATACTAATATTATAAATGAGCTCAGTTTTTCATATATATTATATGTTACTCCTAATGAAGATGCTTGTCATAACTTTATTTTTCAAGACACTGTTTGGATTTGTTATGTTTTTTTCTGGATATTTCATACCATTTAATTATGCAATATGTACATATTGCAAAACGCCAAAATATGTATCTAAATGCATATGCTTGAAGCAAAGTCTTAATAATATTATGGAAGTGAGCTGATCACCACAGTGCTTTAGGACACATATTCAATTAAGCAACCATTTGTTTAAAAACCAGGGGACCAAAGTGTTCATGTTTTATTCAAAGTTAATATCTCCTTAAGGAAATTCTAAAATCTCATGGAATTTTACTCTTACTTCTTACTGTCCTTCCCCATGGGTTTGTCAGTCTTAATGATAAGTACTAGTTTATTCACAGATATTTTAGTGCATTCACATATATTTTCATTGCTAACCATCAGAAATCTAGAAGCATGAACATTTCACTTAGCAGGCACTGATTCTACAATAAGTTAAAATGAATAAATCTTTTCAGGAAATTGAATGTTCATTTATATAAAGGAATGCAATCCTTTCAGGAGTCCAAATACCATTTGAAGACCTACATACTGTACATTTTACTTCCCCTCACACATAAATATATTCATTTATTTACTTTTGCTCACATATTAGCATATATATTACTAACTGTATATACTGTAAAAAATATGAAAAATGAGCAAAATGGATATTTTATAGCAGCTTTATTAGTATATAATTCACATAATACAATTTACCAATTTAAACTGTACTATTTAATAGTTTTTATTATATTCACAGAGTTGCACAATCATCACTATGAATTTTAGTATATTTGTATCATTGCAGAAAAAATAAAAAAGGAAACATTAACAATACTCTGTTTCTCTTTAGTTCATTTCTTCCCCTGCCCTGAGAACTAGGTAACTTCTACTCTACCTTCTGTCTCTATAGATTTGCCTATTCTGAACATTTGATATAAGTGTAATAATCCAATAGGTGGTAATTGTGACTAGCTTCTTAGATATAGAATGATATTTTCAGGGCTTATTCATTTTACAGCATCTATCAGTACTTTATTCCTTTATTTTATTAATAAACAATATTCTATTTAATAGATGACTATGCATTATTTATCCATTAGTTCATGAACTTTTGGACTGTTTTTACTTTGGAGTTATTAAGAATAATGCTGCTATGAACATCGATTTATAAGATTGTGTGTGGACATATGTTTTCATTTCTTTTGGGTATATCTAGCAGAATTACTGGGTCATATGAAGACTCCATGTTTTATCTCTTGAGGAATGGCTAGAATGTTTTCCAAAGGCATATATCATTTACAATGACACCAGCAATGTATGAGAGTTCTAATTTTTCCCATTCTTACCAACAATTGTTATTTTCTTTCATATTGACTATACCCACCTGTGTAGGTATGAATGAATACCTTGTCGTGTTTGGATTTTCATTTCCCTTATAGTTAATGATGCTGAAAATCTTTTAATGTAGTTAATAGACATTTGCATATCATTTTTGGTTAATGTTTATTCAGATGATTTGCTCATTTTTAAATGGTGTTATTTGCCCTGGTGGTATTATTGAGTTATAAGAGTTTATGTATTCTAGATACAAGTCTTTTATCAAATATGTAATTTGCAAATATTTTATCTTACTCCTGGGGTTGTCTTTTCACTTTCTTGATGGTATTATTAGAGCACAAAAGTTTTCATTTTAATCAAGTCCAAGTTTTTGTCTTTTATTGCTTGTGCTTTTGTCGCCATTTCTAAGAAAACATTTTCTTCTATTAGATTTAAATTACATTTGAATATTTGATCCATTTTGAGTTAATTTTTAATATGGTATGGAATAGGGGTTCAACTTTATTCTTTCACTTGACTATCCAGTTGTCCAGGTCCATTTATTAAAAAATCAAACAAAAAAATTCTATTCTTTTATCATTGAATTCTTATAATAAGTTTTTCAAAACTCTACCATAATTGACAGGGTTTATTTCTGGACTCTAAATTCAATTCTGTTGATTTATATTTCTTTCCTTATGGTAATGCTCTACTGTCCTGATTGCAGTATCTTTGCAATAAATTTTGAAATCAAAGAGTGTGAGTCCTCCAACTTTGTTCTTTTTTCAGATAGTTTTGCCTGTTCTTTGCCCTTGAATTTCTACATGACTTTTAGAATCAGCTTGTCAATTTCTGAAAGGAAAAAAAAAGAAACAATTCGGATGAAATTGGGGATAAAATATTGACTCTGTAATTCGATAATCACATCTTATCAATATTTAGTTTTCCAATTCCTGAATACAAGATGCCCATAAATTTATTTAGATCTCTTACTTCTTACAACAATGGTTTGTATTTTTCAGAGTATAAGTTTTATACTTCTTTTATTAAATATGTCTGAGACTTTATTCTTTTTGATACTATTACAAATGAAATCATTTTTCTTAACGTATTTTCTGATTTATTACAAGTGTATAGACATGCAACCGGCTTTTTTATATTAATCTTAAATCTTGCAACCTATGTGAACTTGTTTATTAGTTCACATAATTCATTTTAGAGGATTTCCTACATGCAAGATGATGCATCTACAGATGGAAGTCCTTTTATTTATTTCTTTATAATCTGCATACATTTTATTTTATTTTCTTGCCAAACTGCCTTGCTTGACAAGAACTTCTGATACAACATTATAGAAATTGTGAGAGCATACATCTTGTCTTGTTCCTGATCTTAAGGAGAAAGCATTCACTTTTTCCTCATTAAGTATATTAGCTGAGTGTGCTTTGTGGATTTCTTTTATAAGGTTAAGGGTGTTCTCCTCTAACCCTAGTTAGTTTCATGTTTGTATAATGAAGATGTGTTGAATTTTGCCAAATACTGTTTCTGTATCTATTGATATGATCATGTAGTTTTATAATTTATTTCATCAATATAGTATATTGAATTGATTGATTTTCAGATGTTAAAGCAGTTTCTTTATAGTGCTGTCAAAATAAATTATTTCCTCAGTCTTTTGCATAGTAATTCTATCCATTTGAAAGTGAAATATTGAATTCTCCAACTATAATTGAATTATCCATTTCTCACTTCGATTTTGTAAAATCATGTTTCATGTAATTTAGAGCTCTGTTGTTAGGTGCATATGTATTTAAAATTGTGATGTCTTCCTGCTAGATTGACTCTTTTAGTATTATAAAATTATATTTCTCGTAATATGTTTTATTTCTAGTAACATATTTTTGTTGTAAAATCTATTTTGTCTTAAGTTAAATCCAACATATGGGTTCTTTTCCATGTAGAATCTGTTGCCTTTTTTTTTCTCCTTCTGTATTGGTCCCATTGTCCTATGCTTTTACATTTTTCAATTTTTTTGTTAAAAAAGTAGACATTTTAGATAACATAGTGTAGCAACTCTGAGTACTGATTCTCATCTTACCTCAGAGTTTGTTTTTGTTATTTCATATTTATTTATTTAGTAATTTGGCTGGATTATTTTTGCAAAATCTGTTTCTCATGTGAAGCTTGTTATCTTACTTTTCAATGGCTCAGCTTCGGACATGTGCACAGTTACTTTTGGATAACAGTATAATTCCCAAATCTCTTGATGAAGCTGCTTGCCTCTGCTGGTATCATACATGGCTGTTAGTTTTCACTAATGACAAATGATTTCTCTATAATTGCTGATAATACTTGGGAGAATACTTTATTCCAAATGTTGATCCAATTAAATTTGGGACTCTTTTTAGGGGTAGTTTTTGAGGCAAGCCTTTTAAATTTGTTCTGAAAACAGGAGGACCTTTTGTAGCTATATATTTTCCTAGATAAATGTTATGCACTTGTTGTATGCTCTTAGGATAATCTCTAAAGACATTAAATTATTTTTGAAGTAATATCACCAGTCTTGTTTGTTTTGCTAGGGAATGAGTCCATGGAGTTTCTCACACTCTCATTTGAAAGTAGAAGTTGTATATTAAGATTATAATAGAACTCTTAATTTTGGCACTCTGATGGGTGTAATCAAATTCAGAGTCAACAAGTTTATTTGTTTAAAGGTCTTTTATAATCATCATTTGAACACAAGGAGTACTGACACATGTTAGTGTTCAATGGTCCAAGATAAGTGAATATCGAATAACTGAAGTTCCCTACTTCATGATTGTTAACTTTCTCCAGATCACCCCATTGTTTATCCATTTATGTCATCTTCTATTATTCTGTGGTCTTTCCCACAATCAAAAACACAAACTATCGGAAATATGAGATGAAAATTGTGAAGATTTAGGTAGGCCGGCACTAAAGAATGAGAGGCTGCAAGGCCAAGTACTACTTCCTCTGATTCACATTTCCCAGATAACTGACTTGCTATTCAAAATATATGATTATATAGTGGAATTACTAAACTAAATATAAACCCTCAGAAATAAAGACTGTAAGACTATTTGAGATAAAGCAACATAGAGTATAGAAAGATAACCAGAAAAAATTTGATACGTCAATACATATCAATCTTTTTATATTGGTAACATGAAAAACAACTTAAGAATGGTAAGAATGGATGCAGGGAGGAGAAAGCCATAGCCTAGATGAAACACAACTAATGAGGGACCCAAAATACCTTGCAGAATATAAGAAAGGCTGCATATTATATGTATAGAAGAGCAGAAGAAGGAGACATTGGTCAAAAAATCTGAGTTAATTGAAATTCAGAACATGGAAGGTCACATCCCAGCCAAATCTCATTCTTTTGTGCCACTAAATGTTACAAGTATTCCAAATAATTAGTTCCATTTCTTCAGAAGAAGAGTTTTGTAATTTTGTCAAGGATAGAAACACCTAGTTGCACACTCAAAATCTGTGATGCCTTTTTTTTTACATTTACTCTATATTGCTTAAAATTATTTTAACTAGAAATTTTCCTTTAACCATAGTGCCTAAGTTCATACTTTCAAGTCAAATTCTGTCCACAAGCTATGGGTGATCTTCTCAAAATATTTAACTTTTGTCTGCCTTGGTATCAGTGCATGTTAAATGGAGATAACAACAGGACAATAGA
>NW_011888934.1:2801646-2814698 GCF_000151845.1 Pteropus vampyrus | reverse complement strand
TTTTGAAAATTTTTATATAATTTGATTTTAAATAAATTTATTAATAAAAAAGTAAAATATACTCTAAAATCTACAGTTTTATTAACTACATAACTATACAAATTTACAACTAAAATGATCTGTAATAAAATTTAAGTTATTTTTCACAAACTTTCTTAATGACTACACAGGGAATCTGATTCAGTTTAACATCTCACCCTCAACATACCTATGCCTACACATTCCTACCTGATGATTTTGGTCGCCAGAACATATTTGTTATACCTTTCCAAGTGAAAATTGACAAATGTGAAATACCTTTCAGGTATTTTAATTATCACCTCTTGGTTTCAAAAATAATCTATTTCTTATTATAACTTTTCTCATAACTATTATGCTGTAATAATTACATTTACCCTCTATGTCCCGTACTTTTCCAAAAGAGTGTAATGATACTATATGAGTTAAAATTCTGGTACAGATCAATAATATAGGACTGGAAAATATATCATTTTTTAAATAGAAGATTCAAGAATGCACTGTTAATGACTGATAGAATAACAAATCACAATTAATAAAACTTTGAATTGAGAGACACTTTTATACATGTTTCAATAATACTAAGTTTATAGAACAATTCAAATTGAACTATTTATTGAAATATATTCTTCATCAATTTTCTGTTAGTGATGAAGTTTAATTTGTTCATTATGTCTCCCAATGTGCAGTCTATAATGTAATGTAAATCTTGTTTATAATATAAATGTTCTTAGCTAAACTTGTATCCGCAGAATCAAAGCAATCCTTAGCATTATTTCCTTTATCACATATTCTAAATTAAATTGGAGTCTGCATTTAAGAGTTTTCTCTATTAATAAATGGGGCAATTGAATTATAAGAACATAGAAAAATATAATAAATCCTTTTTTAAAGGCAAAATTCGAAATTAGACCCAAAGCCTTAATCTTTGTTTTCACTTTCCTACTATTAAAGGAAAAGCGCCATTAAACAAATAAATGTGTAAAAGTGATTGCTTATTCTCTTTCTGGGATAGCAATAAACTTCAATCCATGTAAAGAGATGATTTGTTGGTATTTCGTTCTCCTTCTCTTCAATGTGAGATTGGTTTCTTTAGATATCAACATTGTCCCTGGTCTCATAACTTTTGCCAAACAGAGCATATCATAAGTTCTGAGGTTTGATATTCAATGATTATTATAGCTGCATATATGAGGAAATGCACTTTCAAGGTTGTTTTATTTCCTATTTGCCACACTTCATACCACAGAGTAGTACCTAAAAGTTAAATGCATTTTCTTGAAATGAGCCACATGATAAAACAGTGCATAAGAAAAAGGCAATAGGGTGCAGTGCAAGTGTGCTGTGAAAATGAGTAAACCAGATGTCAGCAATGCTTGAGCTCAGCTGTGGATGTGTTAATTTTCCCCTAGATCTGCTCAGGAAGCTGGCAGGCAGAATCCCTTGCCTCACAGATTAGGGAAATAGCTCAGAGAAGGCTCAGAGGCAGAAAATGCAATTGACAGGGAAAATACATTGAAGCCTAGTTTTTTTCTTTTAGGAGAAAGTGAGATTGTTTTTAAGTAGTTTGTTGTTGTTTGTTAAAAAGCAGAATTTACACCTAATAAATTTAAGATATAGAATGTAATGGAACTGAATAGACTAGGATTTATCGATCTCTAAGTTACCTGATTAAGCTAACAACCCCTACTCTTTATTGGATAGATCGAAAAGAAAAATGAGCAGTTAAGTGAATTACTGAACATTATTCTTTGAGTCTGTGACAAAACTAATAGTTCAACCCATGTGATTAAAACCCAGGTTTTATGTACAGTGTTTTTCTTCTAAATCAAAAGTGAAATATTTTAATGAATATTCTACATTCATTTGTACAAGTTGATTAAGAATAAAAACAACTTTTTCAAGGTCATCACCTTTGTATCTCCATATGATTGATATTTTGTTTTCGATGAACTGGTTTTGCAATCTATGAAATCAAAATTGAATTTAAAGTTATTTTTATACAGTTTTTCTACAAACATTTACTTAGAAATGTTCCAGGTTCTGCTAGCTGACCATCAATATCTATTCTCCTCATATTCTATAATAATAGAACTATAGAATTTTAGCTATATATCTAGCTGCTCAGAATATTCTATTTTATAACTCTTTTACAGCTAAGTTTGGTTATATGACAAATTAGTAGTCAATGGAATATATTGGAAGTGGTGTGTGTAACTTTTGAAAAATGTTCTTAAATGGTCTTCTTATGTTTCCTACTTCCGGCTGGTTGGAATATAGACATGGCCACTGGAGAGCTGGAGCTGAAGCTAAAGCATCCATCTTAAAGCTTAAGGCTTTGAAATTATGAAACCCATAACCATGTCATCAGGAGAGTCATATCAGCCCTGGAACACCTATGGGGGACTTTTACATGAGTGCAAAACAAACTCCTGTTTTGTTCAACTCATTATTATTTTGAATTCTGTAATTGTCAGCCAAATTTGAATCTAACTGTGTATCTCTACTATGTACCAGAAATTGTTAAAGGTAGTAAATGAAAAAAAAATTCCTGTTAAAGGTAGTAAATAGAAAAAAAATAAAATCCAAGATGGAGAATTTCCTGTTATATAAGGAGGGCAGCAGAGTTCTATGATTAAGTGACATTTGAGCAGAAACTTTAAAGATATATAGAAGTGAATCATGCAGAAATTGCAAAACAAAACATTTGAAATCCTGAGGTAGGAGCTTATTTCCCTTGAAAGGTCAGAGGATCAGTAAACAGGTGAGTATGAGCTGTGAGAGGAGAATGAGTGATGGAAAGAATGGTAGAGAATAAAAAGTCTCATAGGCTATTTAAAAACTATGGTTTTTACTTTGGTTGAGATGAAAAGCTATTAGAAAGAGTCTTGTACAGAGAAGTAATTTATTCTGGCACATGTAAAAGGGTCACCTTAATAATTGTGCTAACCTAACCAAAAGGAAATCACAGTACTGCCAAATGTTGAAAGGATATTTAAAAATGCATAATCCTATAATGCAATATTTTTGCTCAACCATAAATAAATTAGTTTTTCTGAAAAAATCTATGATTTCCACAATGAATTGCTCTGATCCATATGCAGAGATTTTATATTCAGCAATATGTGTACATTTAATCTTCGCAATTCTAATATGTTGAATATTCATTTTATATATGAGGAAAGAGTGAATAGAAGTTTCCCAAAGTTATGTATAGAATAATTAGTTAAGATGGTTTTCAAATCTGGAAAATCTAAGTCCAGATCTGTTTGCCTTCTTAGCCATTATGTAACATTGCCTTCCAATTAGATTATCTGACAGCATGTTTAAAGACAGAAAATACATGTGGAGTGACTTTGTAATTAATAAGAAAATAAATCATAACACAATTAATAGAGTATATGAACCACATATTAACCACAATTTTACTTTAATGCATTTTGTATCACTAGAGTAGATACAGATATATTTTTATAATTTAATTTAATTTAAACTTCTGGTAAATAGAGTAGTCCAAAAAGGGTTAAAGAGTCCCAAATTCATAGTAGTTAATAAAAGCCCTTTTGGGTTTTGTTTATTTCTAACTAGTGGAGAATTAATTTGTCATGCTCCAGGGGGTGCCAAGCTCCAATTAACACCCCATGTGTGGTTAGCACATTTGAAATTGATTGGCTGTGGAGTATGATAGAACCAAGAGTCTCAGGTCCCCACACTAACAAATGCTGGGTCCCTAGTTTCTGGGCCTCATGTTAATCCAGGGATAGATACAAGGATTTAGCTAGCTCATTAGTTGCTTACTGAGCACTGTAGCATCACTCCTGCCATTCTCTGTTTAGAAGATATCCAAAAAAGTAGTTTGATTAGATTACCTCTAAGGATGCTATCCCGGTTATAAGACAATAAGTAAAACTTTTTTTTTCCCCCTGAAAATTTAAAGGAGTTCAAATTCTTAAGCTATATAGTTTACGACACTTCACACTTAAACAAAATGATATCTGCTAGTTTCATCCAATCACATTCTGATTTTTTTATCCTACTTTGATATCAGTAGATAGTCATGTAATATTCGAAGAAATGTTTGGATTGAGCTCAGTTTGGATTACTTTAATGATAATTTTGACAGGTTGTTGAAAGATAGGATAGAATTTCAATCTTCAATTAGTGCTTTAATAATGTAATAGAAGTCATGCTTCTTTTCTAATCTCAAGGTTATTTCAGTAATTTTTAATGTCCCCTAGCCTGTGTATATAATATGGCAATGCTTATAACCTAAAGTGAATTTGAAATGATAAAGAAATAACTCTAAATGTAGCAAAGTGAGATGTTAATAAATTAAAGTAAAATGGTGAGAAAGAATTGAAAAGTGCAGTGATATAAGAGAAGTATTAATAAAGAAAATTATGCCAAGTACAATAATTACCAATCATATCATGGCACGATTCCTTTTTCTGTGTTAACTGTATTTCACTCATTTTTTTTTTTTTTCAAGACTATGGGGATAAGAGTGGCAAATTAGTACACTATGCTACATAAACACTCACTTATAAAAGTTTTATTTCATGAAATATAATAAAATATATTCAATCCCATTTTAGAGAAAGATTTGGAATTGTAATGAGTATGTCAAAAGACAGCTTTCACAAATAAGAATGAATTGCTAATTTAAATATTTCATTTACTTAATTCATGATCTCAATCCACCAGTGTCTTAGATGATCATAAATATTGACCAGCACATTTTCCTTTTCTGTATCCCCTGCTCCCTCTCTCTCTCCATCACTGCCCATTTTGGTCCTGTACTTAGATAGTAGGCTTAGAGTTATTTCATTTCAACTTGGAACCATTTTTGAAATAATATTCTGAGAGGAGGCAATAAGAATAGAAACTCTCTCTTCCCCGTCATCTCCTGGAGTACACAGTTCTCTTTTTAGGAGACTGGAAAACATGTTTATTGCTCCAGCTGTAAGGAGGCAGTGTTTGTGAAGAATATGGGTAAAGAACAAGGCAGCAAGAGAAAAGACCAAGAAAGCTGACAGGGAAACTAAAAATAGCCAAGCTTTTACCTCCATTCAGATTGTTAAATGATGTTGCTTCACTTATATCAGTGAAGCAAGTGGTCACTTTTGTTGTTTTTGTCTTTGAAGAGAAGAACACTCAAACTTTTTGTTTAAAAGCACCCATTACTGAAAGGAATAGAATACTAACAACTAGGCATCCAATAAAACCTTTTATTGAATAATAAAATAAGGATGATATCAATATTTTTTTTTTATCTGGTCAACAAATTTCTCTGCAACAGTCTTTTGGTGCCCGGAGTTCTAATGGGCTTATGACTACTAATGGCTTTTTAATCTCATCGTCTGTAATGTTAGAGTTTTAAATCTATTTACTTCAATTTCCTGAAAGGCATCAGAGACAAAAAGGGTATTTACTGGCTTTGTGGGCTTTGTGTTACATTTTTTATTACATTAAAATGTGCCCAGACTTTTGCATCAGCAACTCAACTGGGTAGTTTTGGGGGAAGGGAAAACAGAAAGAGAAAAGTCATCAATATACAGTTTCAGATCTATCATCCTAAGTAATATAAATGTTCATGTTAGACTTACAGTGCATAAGTGCTTTTGTACACCAAACAAATTTTGCCAATGTTGTCAAATTGTGAGTTTTGTATGGGCCAGATGGAACAAACGGTTCTCTAATATTTAATTTACATTAGATTATTTACATCATCTTCTGCTATTTATTTTATAATACTTTATAGTTCAAGCTCTCGGTTTGTTTTGACCTGGGTAATATTCTGTAACAATAGCTAATATATTTTGATTCTCTCCTAGTACAGTGATGCAGAGGAAAATCCCTTGGAACATTTTGGACAATTCACTGAATATCTCTTGTTGTGACTTTCCTCACCTGTAAAATGAAAAAGGGTGTTTTCTTACCTTAGCACTTTTTAAAAGTAGAACATGTACACCAAAATTTCTTTGTAAATGTACAAATTAGGAAAAACCAAAGCGGGGTCTACACTGTAGAAGAAAAAAAGTGAAATAAAGCAAGTAGAAGAATCGAAAATGCCAAATAACAGCGTATGCATTAAAAATTCTATTCATTCAATTTCATTAACCAGCACTTTCTCTCAAAAATAGCACTGTGAAACAACTTGAACATGTATTATTTATTTTCAAAACATCCAGGAAAAAAGTCCACTTTCACAGAGAAAAATAAAAACAAGATAAACAAAAATCAAGATTAAATTTTTTTAAAATATATATAATCAAATATCAACTAATTTATGAAAACAGTTATCACAACCAATTTTTTCCTTTTCTCCTCTACTCTTTCACTACAGTTTTTTTATGCACTTGTTATGGTTCTTAATAGATTATTTAATTTTTTTGTTGTCTAGTATATTGAGTCCTATGCATTACACATTTTTAACAAGTTTGGCACTATCCAATTGTGCTTGGAGTCTCAATTATTTTGGTTGAATTGAGCCATTAAATAGTGAACTCAGGTCTACTTTAGACTATAAATGATCAAAGGTAAAATCATGATATATTTAGTAATTAGATAAGCCAATACATGTATTTGCAAAAGCTTTTAATGCCGAGTACTGAAAACAAGTGATGTTTCTCATTGTCCTTCCATTAATCAGAAATTTAATCAGAATAGCTAGCTCTCTTAGTATCCTAGGTAACTGAAATTCTTACTTTATGATATTTAGAAGAAAAAATATATTACTTTATTTACATGGATTGAATTAAATTTTCTTTGGAGACGTAAATTATTAAAGTAAATGATTCAGATATGTTTTCCAAACATGGCTCTTGCTACCTTTAATTTTAGCATGTTTCTGGGAAGTATTCCTAAAATGCAATCATAGCAGGCATATTAATCAGGATGAACTAGAATATGCTGGGATTGCCCTAAAATCTCAATGGCTCCTAAAAAATTTTGATTTCTCACTGTAAGTCTAACATACTGAATTCTCCAGGGCAGTATTTCTCTGTGCAGTGATTTAGCAGCCTACCTGCTGCCATTGTTGAGTCCATCAGAAATAACATGAGGCCCCCAGAATAATTGCAAAAAGGAAAGGCAAAACTGGAGAGTCGAGTGGGAAGTTTGCATTGCCATAACCTACAAGAGGTATACATTATTCCTCTCACAATATATTTGCCATAACTAGTCCAATGGCCCTGCTCCACAGCAAAACATTTGAGGAATGTGAGAGAACACATGGATATTCAGTGGACATTAAATGTTTTGCCACAGGAGAGAATAAGACACCAGCGTATCCAAGAAGCTTCTGTAAGGGTACTTAGAAAGGATGATTCCAATAAGCTGGGAAAATGAGAAAAACTAGCATCTAACAGGCTAGCTTCGCTTATACCTAAAAACAAAACAAAACAAAAGATAAAACTAAAGGCGACTCTTTATGTAGGGCAATGGGACACAGCCAAATTGGTTGTGATAAACAAGCTAGGGATGTCAAGTATGTTATTTATAACACATTGTTTCATAGATGATATGACAGTGTTTAAAAACACTAACTTCAGAGCCAGAATGTTTGGGTTCAAGTCTTGATTCCATCACTTACCAATTGAGATTTTGACCAAGATACTTCTCTGTATATCTGTATCTTCATCTATAACTGTAAAAATTAGATGTACTAACTCACAGAATGATGATGAAAATTAAAGGAATTGACAGTTGTCAAGATCTTAGATTAGTGCCTGGCACATAAAATTAAATTAGTATTTGTAAAACAAGATATTTTAAAGCCACTTTATCAATTTTCTTGATATATTCTAAGTAGTTTTGAGGAAGAATTCTAAAAATTAAGAGATGATTTGGTTATTACAAAAAAAGAAGTAGATAATATAATGATGTATCAGAAAAACACATTTTTTGTTAATATCAGTTAATTAAAAATAGATTTCAAGTGTACAATTCAATAATACATCATATGCATGCTGCTTTGTGTGTTCACCACCCAAAGTTAAATTTCCTTCCACCATCAAATATTTGACATTGTACACCTATCTACTGCTGAACTGCCCCCCTTCCCTTTGGTAACCATTGTTTGTGTCCATGAGTCGTTTTTTGTCATGTATGTTTGTCACTGTTAATTTTATAGCCCACATATGAGTGAAATCATTTGGTTCTCAACTTTTTGTGTCTGACTTATTTCGCTTAGCATAATAATATCAATATCCATCCATGTCCTCGCAAATGGCAATATTTTATCTTTTCTTATGACTGTGTAATATTCCGTTGTATAATTGTACCACATCTTTATCCAATCATCTATCGATGGACTCTTCAGTTATTTCCATGTCTTGGCCACTGTGAAGAATGCTGCTATGAACATCAGAGTGCATGTATCTTTGCAGATAAATGTTTTCAAGTTTTAGAGTAAATACTGAAAAACACATTTTTATTAAAAGGTGCTGGCCATCCCATTTCTCTTCTCTTTTCTATGCTCCTCACTCACTAATTATTTTGTAAAAGGCATTTCTTGTGTGTGTGCGCAAATAGCAGATCAAGATTAGACTGAAATTTCTCAAAGTTGAGTTATAAATTGAAAGACTCTATGTATAGATAGCAAAAGTAAAATAAAATAATAAAATAAAAATAAATAACAAGATTAATAATATGCATCGGATTAAGAATTATGAAAGGAAACATAGTAGACTAAGATAAATGTTTTTCCATTCTCTTAAAGAAATTAAAGTGGAAAAAAAACCAAAAAAATGGAAAAAGAGATATGATTATTAAAAAAAAAAAGATAAAGCAACAGAATATGTTGAAGAATTGGAAGAGTCCAGGAAACAAATTCAACTTAAATAGTAAAGCTATTATAAAAGTGCAATAGAAGCAATAGGAAAAATGCTGAAAACAGTTAATAATAGAAAAAAAAATTTCCAAAATCACACTAAACAAAAATAAAAGCAATAAAAGAGAATATGATAGCTAGATAAAACAAAGAATATTTACTACATAATTAGTATTTCCTAAAAAGAGAAAAACTGAAAGATATAAATTGAGGACAAATACCTAAGATAAAAGGAGTGAATCTATACTTGCTTCTTTTTAAATATGTGTTGATATAACAATTTGTTTTAATGCTATGTTTGTATTCTGAGTAAGGTTTATTTATTTTAATCCTCCCTTTATCTTCTTTCTTTTGACATGAATGGATAGTTTCCTTGTTTAGATTGTATACATGTATATTTAACTCAATTTTGAAGGCCTTGTTCGTGCTTAGCACAGGCTAAAACTGAAAGCAGTTCAGAGGCAAGACTTAAAGGACAAAACTGAGATGTCATCCATTGAGGGCTTTGTCAAGATTGCAGATTATCTAATCAAGTTAACTAACTGACCACTAAGATTTAAAAAAAAAAAACACATATCAGAAGAATTTAATTGAATATATGTAACATTGAAATTGACATTACCCCCAATAGAATGAAAATTACTAACTTTAAATAGAGCACTAAAACGTTTATGTACTAAATATAAATCCTTTTACTGAAAGATTATAAGGTTTAGAGAAGATAAAATTTCAGAAATTGTTTGTATCAAATATCCCAAATGGCATCAAAATACATACATAAAACCAGCAGAAAATACAAAGGAAAAATTTACATAGATAAATTATGTTAGGAAATTCTAACTTATTACTCTAGATAAACAGGGAAATAGACTATTTGAGTACTTTATTAAATTTATGAGAATTCTCTCTCTTTCTCTTTCTCTCTGCAAGCAGATAGTTTCTTTTCAATTGGCCATGAATTTCTTTTAAAAATTATATTAGCCTACAAAAAAATGAACACATTGATTTCAAATAAGTTGAATATATTTTTGAGACACAATATACTATTATATAAATATGTGTATTCATTTATCTTTTAAAGTTATAAATATGAACATTTTTAAAATTTTATTTTCTGTAGGCCCAGCCCCTCTAACTGCCAACTACTTAGTGAAGTTGCTTTAAATTCCATAGTTCAGGTCTAAATAAGACTCCCTAAAATAGAAGAAATGTCAGCATATTCTACTGCACTCATTGTACCCAATCCAGCCCTTCCATTTCCAGAAATTCTTCACAAATCATTCTTCACTGTTATTAATATTAATCCTCATGCCTTCTCTACCCTGCAACACTCCACTCCTTCCTAGACCCTAGAGATCCTACAAATATCTCCTCTGGATTTTGTAAAATGTTTATTAGAACAAGTATAGTTAATAATTAACATAGAATATAATTATTGAGAAATGACAAAAACAATATTTGCCAATTGTGTATTAATAATGAATCATTTAAAATCTCCATTGCTATCACTTTGGAACTTTCTCATAGCTCTCATTTACAAGTGACTTCATCATTTTTCTTCTATAATTTTTGACTTGTATTTTTATTACGACTGCTTTTCCAGTGGGGGTATAGTTTTCTTCCTTAGCATTCTTACATTAGTTCTCCACACCCATGTCTAGCACACTGGTTAAAATACTAAGTTATGGAGTAAGATAGATCTCAGTTTCAATTTGAGATCCATTTTGTCACTTTAGGAGCTTGAGCAAATACCAATTACCTTAAGCTTTATGTACCTCATCTATGAAATGGAAATTTCAGTATATCCTTTGGGGTACACAGTAGAAGCTAAGTAAATAGTAGTCACTTTTATTATGGATCATTCCAATACTTGTCACCAAAAATAAAATAAAATAAAATACTTTCAGACTCAATCCACTTGACAGATATAACATCAATAATCTTAAAACATATAATGAAGAAAATGTTCTATAGTCTACCATGTGCATGGCCACTTCCTTCCAACCAACAATAACGTGATAAATATATTGCCAATGATAACTCTTATGGCTCAAAGTGTTTGTTTGTTTTTTAATGCCTATTTAAATTTAAGTTATTCTGTTGTGTTGAGTTTGTGCCACAATGTAAATTTTAGGTCCAGTATAATATATTGGGAGAAATTCCATAAACACAGAAGATAGCAATTATAAAGTGTCACAGTAGAACTCATCTGGGATTTTTAGGTCAACACTGATCTTGGGACAGATTTGAGCCAATTCTTAACAAAGATATCTCTGAAAAATACTTGACATTGTTTTAAATGAAATTTATTAGTTTATTCTCAAAAGTGAATTCAAAAATATAACAGCAAAGGAAGTATGATCTTTATCCACAAGATAAGAAGTAGGAAAAGTCCTGATAAAATGACCACCTGTTAATTTATACATTCGAATGTTTTTACTGATTCATATCTAACGTGACTTATTTTTGTTTCTCCTTAACATATTAAAATGTCCAAGAATAGAAATCTCAATTACTGTTAATAATCAGTGGATTAGAGAAAATTTTAAAACCTTGGGTGACTTATAACAAAAACACATTGCTCCATCTGTCATCCCTTTGTAATTCTTTGGAGGTAGTATTTTTTAAGTGTTACCTTCTTTTAACCAACTCTACAGTTAGATATTTAGTAAGATTCTCTGAATGAATTTTATAGTTTTTCAGTAATTTCTATCCAATGTTTTGATAGAAATACTTTGTTAACTTTGCACAGCAATTTTTTGTGTGCCTATTTGGAATATCACTAGGTAGAAAAGGCAAGGTTTAACTGATATGGCCTTGTAGTTCTCTGGCTGAGTTACAAGATAACTCTCAGGCATTTTTGTGAGCTGTTTGATTCTCCATTGAAAGTCAAGGGCAAGTATGTTGAAGTGCTCTTGAAAATGAGTTATCATATCCTAGTTCTTTTATTCATAATTCAGATAATGTGAATCAAAGATACTTCTCTAGTTTGTAAATTAATACAGGGTTTTAAAATAAAATTTAAAAGAGTAAAATAAAGGATTTTCTTATTTAGAAAAAGGTGATCAAATAGCGGTAAAATTAACAAATTAACAACTGGGCCATGCAGTAAAATATTTTTGTTCTTGAAATCTATATGGATGTTTTTGAGCACCTAAAATGTTAAGCACTATTGTTGGCTCTTGCAGATATGCAGATAGCAAAACAGATAAAGCTTCTGTTATAAAGCAGTTTTGATTCAATTGATAAATCCTATAGAATTGGAATTAACTTTTAACTTTAATACATCAATGTACACATCATTTTGCAAAGGTCTTTTCCTAGTTAAATGTTGTATCTGAAGAAATGGGAGTGAAACATTTACAATAATAAAGTTATACGAAACAGTTATTTATGATTTTTCCAGCATTAGGCTTTGAAACATCCATATAATTCTTTTATTTCTTAAGATTAAAGAATGTTTATTGTTGGTTTTGCCTTTGTACACTGTACTGAAGTATTATTGGGAACTTAGAGTGGGATTATTTTTCAGCTTATTGAGGCTAAATAACAAGTCACTCATTTGGTATTTGGAAACCAAGAATAGATGATTGAGGTCAGATCACATTAAACACAAACACTGAACAGTTTCCATCTGATAAAGTATACTTATAAATGCAGGATAGTTTTATCAATATCATTTTTCTACTCCATTAGCTTTATTTAGTGAGGAGGTTGTAGAGCAGGACCACAGATCTCTTCACCAGTGGTCCACTTCTATCAAGCTGTGAGGAAAATGGCAAGAAAACTTCATTAAGCTCTAAAGAGAAACTATGAATAGATCCTCTTCCTTTTCTTGACTTCACCTGCCAACTCTAAGATGATGTTTGACGCACATTCAAGAAAAGCATACACTTTAATTAATAGAAATGTTCACTCACTTTCCTATTGCATCTCAAAGAATTGTACAAATGTCTCTTGGAATTTAGTGGAAGAAAATTGAAGTTTGTCTCTAATCAGAGTCAACTAGGAAGGCAATTATTTAATAGAGAAGATTATTTAGCTTACATCACCTGGACTCACCGTGGAGCCAAATATGCAGAGAAATTTGGATGCCTGAGACACAAAAATATTAAAGCAAACTTTATTTAACCTTTACAGACTAGCAGAGTGGAAGGAGAAATCCTTATGTGTGCCCAGAATAATTCTCTCTTTCTCACTA
>NW_011888934.1:2790589-2801371 GCF_000151845.1 Pteropus vampyrus | reverse complement strand
ATCATCATAATTGTAATAGTCTTTGATGTCTCTACTTTCCAAACCATCCATTTCATTTAAAAGACTGTGTCAGGAGTTTAGCATTAAAGTAGAGAAATCTCAGTGAAGTTGTCTAGGTTTAGATATTTAATTAGAATCCAAAATGGGTTTCTTCAGGTATTTTAACATTGACCCACCTGCTATATAAATGTTTCTCTGAAAGAAAGTCAGAATCAGAAATCCCAACTGTCCAACTGCTGTGCTGAATACCAATATTAATAATAAACTGCTGTTTGCCTAGGAACTCATCAGCTATTATACTTTTTAAAAGAGTAATCTTACCATTCCCCTCTTGTAATTCCAATTCTCTGCTCAGTTCTATCCCTAGAATGGCCTTAGGCAGAAAGTTTCCCTGGTCGAAAGTTGCTTTCTATTTGATATAGTAGCACTTAGTGGGAAGCTGAGCATCTTTAAAGTTTCAATATCTTTTCAAATAATCTTTCTTGACTTCCTCTGCCCCTTGGTTACTAAAAATCTGAAGGGCACTCAGCTAAATCAACTTGCAATTTCAAAGAATTTGGTTGTTTTCAAGTCAACTTTGTTTAATAAGAATTTAAATATAGTTCATCATTTGAAAAACTGAAATTCATATATTACAAATAACCTATGGGCAGCCCCAGAATTTCTGGAGTGCTGGGAGAATGAGACAGCCAGATATGCAGAAAACCTAGAGGCAATGCATTCTTGAGGGTCGGACCACTGTTAACTGAGAGCATTGTGAAAGTGAGTAAACCTTAAAAACGATCAAATCAGCTTTCTACTTCATACCATCCAGTATGCATTATGACATCTCAAAAGCAATAGGTCCACCCTGACATTTCCCTTTTCAGTTAAACAAGTTATCTTAAGAGCCTTGTAAAAGGAAATAATGTAACAAATTGTTAAGCCAACACTAAAGTATTAGAAGATGCAGGTAAGAGAGCGAAGTAGAGATATTGGTTAGGAGGCCAGGAGGGTAAGAGAATAGGGAGAAGTTGAACAATTATTAAACTATTTCAAAGAGACCACATCTGACTAAACAGGATTTATGAAAGGCAAAAGTTATTCCTAAAGTATTTTGTTTTACCCATTCATTCAATTATGATTTCAAGATGCATTTATGTGTCTCATTTATGTATGTCTCGCCCTATGTAGATACTCCCCTGGCTGCTGAGGGTAATACATAACAAATATAATCTCCTTGCCTCCAAGGCTCCTGTAATCTTAAGAAGACAACAGAAGGTAGACAGATAGATGATGATGATGATGATGATGATGATGATGATGATGATGATGATAGAGAGAGAGAGAATAGATAAAAGATAGATACAGACCCAAAGTTATCATTTGCGCTGGCTGAGGAAGAATTAGGACACTGGGGTATGGGATTATAGAAAAAATAAATTTAGGGAGAGATTTAAAGTAATGTGGTAATGGAGGAAATGTGTGAAGAAGAGAAGAATGATCAACCATAAATAAAAACCATGACAAAAATATAACTATGTGAAGGGCAAAACATATTCTGAAAATGGTGTCTGGTCTAAAGCAGTAGAAATGTTGTGTGCATAGGAATTTGGTGGAAAAGGAAACAGTTGCAACTTTGGATCCAATTTTGGAGGTTTTTGTCACATTAAATATATACATATATGCATATTTTTCTTCTTGGTAATTTAAGTCACCAAAGACTTCTAAAATAATAAGTACCTTTATCAACTCTTCAACTACAGAAAGAAATCTGGCTATGTTGTGTATAGTATATCCAACAGAGAAGAGCTGAGAATAAAAGTCAACAAAGTTCACTGCCTATTGCAATAATGTAAGAGAGAACCAACACAAAAAGAAGGATAGGAAGCAATACATAGGGATATTCTCTCCTCAGACTTGCCTAACATAAAATTCTCCTGGAACGCTTATTACATGCATATCTCTCCATGAATCTATCATAGGATCTAGAGATTGCACATTATTGGTCTTAGATGGAGCTTGGGAATTTGTTTCATAAGTATTCCAGATAATCCTTATCCTGGGAGAATTTGGGGGAAAACTAAGGTAGAAGGCATATAATCAGGGTTACTTATGAAGAAACTAATAGATAAAGGACTAAGGAGTTGCAGGGATACTCCAAAGGGCATGCAGATAAGAAGAGACCCCCATATTAATAACATGTTGCACGACCCAATTAAGAGGTCAAGTGGATGTTGGGTGGATTTATTTAGTTGCTTGTAAAATTATATGATTAGAGTAGGGAAGCTAGTAAAGAAGCAGACGCACAGGTTTTAAACTATAACAAGAAATTTAAAGTAGCACATAATAGCTTACCTTTTGGCATAATTTCTCTCTAATATAAAGACTATATATGATACTTTGTTTATTTAAAAAAATACCATGTAAAACCTATGAAAAAAATAAAATTTGAGTTATTAAGATAAATGATCATTTTTAATAAGAATTAAAAATATATCACTTTGTTTTGTTAATGAATACACTTCCCCATTTATGATGGCTTTTTACATTAGGGTTACAAAGAAAATAACATTTATATTTCCTATAAAAAAAAGCAAAAATCACAGATTTAATATATATAGGCCTAGATAGTGATGATGATGATGAAGACAATGATGATGACGATGATTGTTGTTATTCTTTTTTTTTGCTGGAAAAGGTTCACATTTAAAAGTAAATAAATCTTAGTGTGACACAGATATTTGCTTCTTTTCATTGTCTTAAAGGCCCATTTCCTCTAACTTAGCAGGATATACAGAAAGTTGGATCTTATCAATTTTGGAGTTGCCTGCTTAGGAGAGGCTCCTTTGAGCTCATGCTGTTTCCCTTTGTTTGGAGCTCTAGCCTGGCTTATTACTTACTGCTCCTGCCACCATGCACTGTGATGCTGAAAACTCCTATCTCCTAGAGGAGTGCGCTTGATAGGATGATGCTCATGCTTCAAAGCTACCAGTGCTGACATGGGAAGTGTCTGTGTAAGGCCCTGTGGCTTTTCATTTTTCTCCTGGACTATTACTCCAGTCTTTGTTGATACCAATTGAATTACTTTAATTTAGTGAATAAAGCTAAAGAAAAATTTTAATATAGAAGGAGATATAGTTTTCTGTTTAAGATAAATTTAAGTACAAATTCAGAGATTCACCTGTCACAAAGGAATATCTCTTTAGTCATCTGGGTAGATACTTCAGTTCTAGCTTCAGGCCCTATTCTCAGCTGCCTATGTCACAAGAAAGTCCTTCTTTAAATATCTTCCACTCTTAAAAAAGTCCATACTTCCTTGATTGAAGACTCTTACTCCCTGAGACACTCCTCTTTCTTATTTACATGCCTTCAAGTTCGTTTTTTAAATTATATTTTTATTAAATCAAAAGCATCCCTACACATCGCTCAAGGGAAGACTTATGGTCTCAAGAACAATGTAGTCTCTACCTAATAGAAGAAGTATATTATTCTGTGAAATCACCCCTCATTTGGGAAACAGCCCATTATGCTTAAGATGGTTGTTTGATTTCGTAAGTAATTTTCATTACAGTCTGCCAGACTAAAAATGGAGCCATTCTATTCTTCGTTTCACTCTATTCCATGATGCCATTCTATTTTACAATTGTTATAAGGAGTCTTTATAATATCCATTTTAGGAAATGCTTGGTAAAAGCCCAAATTACTTTAATATACACAATTACTACATAAATCAGTATCTTTAAAAAAGGAGAAAGATAAGATTGTAGATAAATATAAAGTCTTATTTTTAACCATCTCCACTTCAAATTTTGGACCCTTCTTCATTCCGTGAGTTAAAACAATGATATGACTTTCTATGTATCCTTTTGTATTTTTTCATATATGTTTATATGTATTCACTGGAAACAAATAAATATGGTTTCTTTATTACTGAGCTGGCTATATTTTATAACAAACAAGGTTGCATGTTCAAACTTTTTGTCATCTTCAGAAGAGTCATATGGAACTACATCTCAAAATAATGTGTCATTGGAGGAAAGGTAAATGATTTATCCATTAGATCCCTGCTTCTAGGCTATGGCACACTGGTCTTTCAGGTAGTCACTGAGGCAGGCAGTCTCTCTTTGCAAACCAAGTTCAGCCAGTGCTCAGGAATCCAAGTGGGAGTTTCAAACCAATCTTCAAGATTCGCTGCACATGTGAAGTACATGTGTTCTTTAATGACGGCTCATAATGCCTGATTAAACAAATGAAATTTATTCTTAAATATGACACAATAGGTTTGGTCTTGTTCTCATAATCAATAGGTCCAATGCTATCAATATTCGTATTCAATCTATGCAAACAACTATATTACCATAAAAATATGGCACTTCAGTCAAAGTATTTGTTTCTAAATTTTAAGGATTTATTAAAAACTGAATATTATTTAAAATGTTTCATTTCATTTTTCTAATATGTAATTTATTAAATCACATAATTTAAGGGAAAAAGGGCATACTCATTTGCCTATCAGAAAAAAAAAAAAAGACCATTAAAAATATTACCAACAATTTTGAGGTAATAACCACAATAAAATGTCCTTTATCATTCTATTCCAGCCTGAGTAAATAATTCTCTTCTTTAGGTCTTAGGTCAACAATTTGTTTTCATGAAGTATATCTGCATCTGATCTAAAACATGTTCCAAAAACTCCGATTGAGACTTCTGGTAATGTCCAAAAGTTGTCTGAGCAACTTTAATTCTTTTTCAATGAATAACAATTCATTTTTTGTGTTTTATATTTTTTATTATGATATAAAAGCACATAATGTTAGATCGACCCTGTGAAATCTTTAAGTGTATAATACAGTATTGTGAACTGTATTAACTGTTGTTCAGCAGACCATTAGAACTTATTTTACTCGCATGACTGAAATTTTATACTCATTGAAAGCAATGCTGCCTTTCCTCCCATCTTCAGTCCATGGCAATCACCATTCTACTTTCTACTTCTATGCATTTGACTTTGAATAACATAATATATGTCCTTCTGTGCTGGCTTATTTCACTTAGCATAGTGTCTTTAAGGTTCATCCATGTTGTGACATGATAGAATTTCCTTCTTTTTCTAAGTCTAAATAATATTCCAGTCTATGTACATACCATACTTTATTTATCCATTCATGTGTCAATGGACAATTAAAACAGAACTGACATCTTATCCAGCAATCCCACTTCTGAGTATTTATCAAAAAGAATATAAATCAGGATATTGACAACTCTGTTTGAATCACCAACTTCAAAGAGTGCCTTGTACAGCACTTCCATAAGGATCAAGAATGATCGTCGCTGAAGATCAGTTTCTGCTTTATAAGTTATAAAGAACTTTTAGGCAAACATGAGAGGAAAGCAGGAACTATTTTTTGATGGTAGAATTGAATTGCTATGATAAACTTATTGTAATAATAATAAAATGGAAGACAATAGTATTCTTTATTGGGATACAGTAAAAAGCACTGTATAAAGACTTGATTAACTTTTTTTGAGTATAAACACATGTTTTGGAGAGTGAAGGCACAGAAAACTTCCAGGACTGTTCTCTAAGGTGAACAAACTTTAAAATATATCTATATTAACAGCATTTTGCCTAAGCAGAAATTGATGTCACTACTACATCCATTGTCCTATTCCTAGGTTGTCTCTAAATTTGAAAGTGAGAAATACTGGAAGGCGATCATTCCCAATGTCTGTAAACAGATGCTTCTCTTCTTGTCCTCTCAATATATCACAGTCTATGGTAGGTTCCATTACGAAAGTCACGTGCACTCTTAACCTTTATTTTAAAATACAACTCTTGCATTTCTTCAGCAATGCACACAAAAAATTATTTAAAGAAGCTCAAATGAATTAATTTCATTTTGTATATTAATTTGAAATTATATTTGAAATCACAATATTTTATAATGATGGACAAGACAGATTAAATTGTGCTGTTATTTATATGTGATCTCATTATTCTCTATAGTGGACATCTCTTCGGATTGTCTATCTGGTATCTCAATCCCCTAGGACCTCCTTCCTTTACCAACATTCATAAAGCTATTATTAAAAACGACATATTCTTGAATGTATGCACATCTGGCTGCATTTAGTTGGCTCAGTGATTGGCATATGACTTCAGCTGGGCTAGCAATTCTCTTCCATAGAATTTTTGGACTTGTGTCAGAGTGTCAGGGATAGACTTGTCTAGTGGCATGTTATGTAGAGTCTTGCTATATGACCATCTTTATTGCCTTGTGAATAAAGCCAACAAGCAATGAGCTAGAATAAAGTTAAGGCATAGGGAGAAAAATAAATGAGACATAGAGGCATAGGGTTCAGTTTTTTGGTTTCAGTATTTACTGTGGCACATCAGGTGTTCTAGCCATGATCACGTAGCCATTAAGTAGAAAAACTAGTTCTGGCACAGTTATTCTGAGTCTTTTTTAACTATTTCACTAACATAAACGTCAAGATTGCAGAGATGTTTGTCTTGGCTGTTCATCACTCTATCCCCGGTGACTGGAACATCGTAGATACCCCCAAAATATATTTTTTTTTAAAAAAATGAATACCTATATTAATAACAAAATTGATGCTTCTCCATCCAAAGGATTGGGAGTAGAAGTACTAGCTGGTACAGACACACAGGGCTTTTCTTTGCATAAAATACAAAATTATCCTGCTTAATACATTGTCATAATCAGCCAATTTTGGTACTATGGAAGCAAAATATGACTTTATACTTATTTTTTATGTACGATAGTATTTGTGTACTTTCAAAGATGCATTTTGATGTAATAACAATTTCTAAGAATGATGGCACTTAAATACTTGCTCAGACATTTAATAGCTGATGGACAATTGTCATCTACTTATTACTACAGGTACATGCACACATATACTTTATGAGGACTTGAATTGTTTAATTCATATTTGGCATTTCTTATTTTTCCTATTTCCTAATGTAATATGTTTTAATTGCATAAGTGTTGGTGAATCAAAAGGGAAATCGCCTAAGAGCATGCATAATCTGTACTTCTACTTACATACAATTATGACTGCTATATTTTCATCACAATTAATGTAAACTGCATCATGCCCTGGCGAATTTCTAGTGAGTACTAATAACATAGCATGAAAACGTAAAGACAAAAATGGCAGAGCCAAAAACAAACATAATGGTAGTCACATGTTAAAACCTGAAAAATGACAGCTTTCCTTATTTTGTTGTATTTATTGACAGAAAAATTTATGAGAATTGCCCCCATTAAAAATAGTAGAATGGAGCAGTGGAAAGGGGGCCAAGAAAGAAACTGCCTGTCTTCTAGGAGAAGAGGCTGTGAATAGCTTGAAAAAGTTATAGGAGCTGAGAGGTCCTGTGGGTGACACTATCTAAGACCTGTGGCAGTAAGAGAGGAAATTCCCAACAAAGGAATCAATGGCTCAAGGATACCAGAGCAGAGAAGCAGGACTCAGGTCTCTCTCAGTGTCAATGAAAAAGAATGAGACCACTTCTTAATACCAGGGGTGGGATACCAAGATTAGAGTCCTGTAAGGAAAACTGGAGCATTAGAAGATGATTAAAAATTAGGCAAAATCCTGTTAAGACGAGCTAGGGTACACGGTCAGAACCAGAGTGTAAAAAAGGGAGGGTTCAATGCTGATACGCAAACAGGCAGTCTAAAGCTCTTTAAACTTTCCTACTTCTGGTGAGAATGGATCCTAGATATCAGATGATTACAGATATGAGGAGTAGGAAGAATGCAGGCTAGGGATCCAGGATCAGCATTTTACAAAGTTCTCTTAAATAAACCAGTTGGGGGTAGGGCAATCGAGACAAGAATGAAGCAATATAATATACCTTTTTATTGTTGAGCAGATGAGTTTTAATTCTGACATTCTCTCTTATTAACTGCATGCCCTCAGATAAAGAAATTACTTAACTTCACCATGAAAAGTGCATATTTTATAAAATGGCGATAGTAAGACTATCGTTGTTTTGAAGGTGAAATTGAGTTATATAATACATATAATCTTTTATCGAAGTATAAATAAGCAGTTGCCTGTAACTCATATTAGTATATGTGTACTTACTGAAAAATAATCAGCACTTCAGCCTATATAAGTGTTCATATGAATTATTAACTAAATAGCAGACTTCGCTGGACTCTAAAGTTAGCTAAGAATCAGCTACAGAATTTTGTATGGGCAACATTTAATAGGAATCTTTTTAGGAGATTTAAACTAAGTGAAGTTTTTATAAATGTTGTCCCAGACATAACTTATATACATGTTAACTGTTATAGCAAATATGCCCTTTATCTCTGATAATTGAAGCTTTTTAATTTCATGTATATTATTACTAAAAATTAAATATCTGTCTTAAAACAATGCATTATAAATATTAAGTAATTTATTTTTGTTACTTTTTTCTCATTACTATTTGCTCTCTAAACATTTGATAATGTGGTAGAAAAAAGGGGTTCTATGGAAAGTAACTTCTCAGGGTGATGTGATCATAAACTCTTAACTGGGCAGGTCATGGTGGGTAGTAATGACCCATGTCTATAACTTCTTTAGTTAAAGGTTTTTAAAGCCAGCCCTGTCCTTTTTTTTTATGCATCTAGGTTAACACACCTTTGAAATGCCAGAAGTAAAACCCCAAAAGGGGCTATGAACCCTCAAGAGAGCACATAACCTTGTTAACTATCCTGGAATTGAATCCCTGTCTTGCTTTCTACAATCTTCCTGAGTTGCCTCCTTAATTTCAAATGCTGCAAAACTCTTATTCTCTGGAGCATTTGAGATCTTGCTCCCTGGCATATGTCATCAGTTTGGTTCAAATAAAGTCATAAAAATTCTCTACAGGTTTGGACGTTTCTTACGTTGACAATAATTATCTCTATGATAAGTGGCTTTTGTACACTTTAAAAATGTTTCTAAATCCAGATAACAATAAACAGTGGTCCCACAATGCCCATACACATTCAACTTACTAGCATCATGGAGATGATGTGGATATGCAATTCATCTCCAAACTGAATATGACTTTATAATGTCACCAGAGCAAGTGACCCAAGTTCTGCCACAACTTGCTGCAAAACATCTATACTTTCACAACAAACGATTCCTAAAACTTTGCCTTTTAATTAGAGAAAGCAGAGGAAGATACTGACTTTTTATTTCTTTGAAATAAAGCTGTTTTAAAATTTCAGCTGGCTTCCATAATTAATCTTATTATCAGTGCTTTTTATTTAAAAAAATCATTTTGGAAAACTAATCGCTTAAACAAGTAATAATAACGCAGTTTCATGAGGGTACATTTCTAATGATATTTATTATTATTATTATTATTATTATTATTATTATTATTATTATTATTATTTGTCTCTCAATAGGTACTAGTTTATTCAAGCTATTCAGGAGAATTTCTATGGTTTAGCATTCTATTTTGGCAAATCCAACAATAAAATGCTCAATTCACTCATGACTAAAGAATGTAAATACTATAAATAATTTAGTAAAATGCTTGAAATAAAAAGGATTTACCACTGAAATTCAGATGGAGCTAAGATAAGCAAAAGCAATCAAAAGAGAGGGAAAAGGTAAACAATTTTTAACTTACAAGGAAAATATAACTATCATATGAAAAAAAAATCATCTCAAACTTGCACCTTTGCTACTACATGCTCTCGCATCAAGTAGATATTTTTACGAGCATGTATAAGTACATTGGCGATTCTTATTTAATCAGAGACTGACATTTTTATATTGAATTTCTGTGTTTCTCTTTGTAGTAAATCACCCTTTAAGGTAAAAATTTCACTATGTATACATTCAAATACCACTGTTGGAAAAATACAATATTTCTAGAAAATATTATAATTTTAGCTAAACAGAATTATTTCACACATATATACATATCTAATAACAAAAGTTACTTTTCTTGAGAGGAATTAGCATTTAGTCACTTAATATAAATAAAATTAAATCTGTAACAAAAGAGATAAGTGGTAAACATTTTTCCACAATTATTGCAGGTTTTCAAAATATAAATTTCCAAAGTTCTAGCTGAAAAATTATAAATACAAGATAAGGAAATGACATATATTAAGTATATAATGTCTCTGAGCTTTACCTACCTTACTTAAATCATTTAATCATTAAAACATTCCTGAGAGGTTGATATATAACACCTATCTCACAGATAATGGTACACAGAATTATAGTTAGTAGTGATGTTAGTATTAAAAAAATTAAATACGACCTGAAAAATAGGCATCATTTCTATAACTTGCAGACACTTGCAGGTATGTGTGGATGAACCAAGTGGGCCAGGATAAGGATATGGCTAGTAAAGAGCTGGGGGGCAAAATTTAAGGTGGTGTTCACTCTCAGAGTTGTGAAAGTGCATGCAGAGTCAGTATTTGTATGACGTTAATAGTGTGTGTTTATTTAAATTGTGCACTCTAGACACCTCACTTGCCACAACCCAAATAAAATAAGTGTTGGTCCTAGAAGAATGTAATGTAAAATCTTAGTTTGTATCTCCTGATCTTTCTTCAGCATTTCTGATTCTCTCCTTGTTTCAGAAATCTTGGCCACTGGTAGAGTCTCTTGATCAAAAATTTCCTTTCAACAATTGTTATGAATATGCAGTGGAACCTTTTTTTTTTCTGAGTTCAAAATGAAGAACATAGTATCAGTTACCTGTAGAATAAAAAAAAAAAAAAAAAATGCCTTAAGCCTATTCTCAATACCAGGAGTTGAACTTTA
>NW_011888934.1:2787101-2790302 GCF_000151845.1 Pteropus vampyrus | reverse complement strand
CTTTAATACTTCGTTAACTTGATTTAAAACAAATATTTATATTTACAGTATGTGGGTCTCTGTTTGTACTTTTACCCCAGGCTTGGCAAGTATAAAATGTAAATGGAAGAAATAAATGTTATAGAAAAATAATACAGAAGACTGAAGGGTATTATGTAAAGAAAATGAAATGTTTTAATTTTCTTAAAAACATATTATATATCATTTTATCATAAAATGTTCCTCTTTATCTCTAATAATATTTGTTTTAAAGTCTATTTTGACTGATATTAATACAGCTTTCTTTTGATTCCTGTTTGTATAATTATATCTTTTTCTATTCTTTAACTTTCAACTGATCTGTATCTTTAAATACAAAATGTGTCTACCATAGATGGCATATTGTCAAATCTTATTTTGTTTTTCCAGTTTTACATTCTCTGCTTTTTGACTGAACTGTTAAATTCATTCACTTTTAATGCTATTGTTAATATAGTTGAATTTGTCTGCCATTTTATTTCTTATTTTCTTTGTGTTTCATACCTTTTTGGTTCCTTTATTTTGCCTTTAATGCTTTCTTTTGCATTAAGTATTTTCCAATGCAGCATTTCAATTATTTTAATGATTTTGTCACTATATTTTCAAGATTTTTTCTTTTTCTTTTTTTTTAGTGGTTATTAGAGTTTCTTATATACATCTTAAAATATCAGAATCAGCTTTAGATTTATACTAGTTTAATCCCAGTGATATAGGAAATTTTTAATGTTTTAAACTATATTTATAAATAATGTTTCAAATAAAACTTGATTGCTTTTTTTTTAGCAATATATTACTAAAACTAATGTTTTTGGATTAGTTCAAAGATGTTAAGTCGAAATCTTCAGTTTTTAGTAAACCTGATTGTAAGAATCAATTAAACAGCTTATATATTACAAGTAGAGGTTATATAAATATAATAGAAAAAATTCAAGGTACTTCTTGTAATTTTCCCTGGAAATATTAGGTTCTTTTTCAGACATTTTCAGAATTCAAGTCTTTTAGAAATAAGCATATGGCATATAGATTTTTATACTTTACATAGTATATTTTTTCTTCTAAAATATATATAATAGAAATTCCAACCATTTGATAGCTTAGATTTGTGTTTTTATATACATATCTTTTTAGATTCCACAAATAAAAGAGAATATATGCTATTTGTCTTTCTATGTCTGACTTATTTCATTTAGCATAGTCTCTCATGGTCCACCCATATTTTTTCAAATGGCAAGATTTCATTTGGCCATTGAGACCAAGGGCTGCAATTTTAAATAGAATCCTCAGAAAAGGACTCATTGAGAAGGGGATAGTGGGGCAAAGACAAGAGGTAAGGTAGTTAACTATGCAGTTATATGGAGGTAGGATATCCCAGCCAGAAAGAAAGCTTTCCCTAAGTGAGAAATGTTTGAGATTTGAGGAATAGCAATCAAGCCAGTGTCTATGGAGCAGATTAGAAGAGAGAAAAAGAGTAAGAGACAAACTCAGAGATATGGGAGACAGGTGCAGCATCATGTCAATTTAAGAACTCTGGCTTGTCCTTTCCTGAAATGTGGAGTTTGGGGAAGGTTTAGAACAGAGCAATGATGGGAATCAGGCTTAATTTTTTTTTTCTTTTGAAGGATAATTCAGACTATTTTAAAGGATCATTCAACACAATGCATTGAAAATAAGAGTTAGGGAGAGATAATGGGAGATGGGTGACCACTAAGGGTATTACTGCAGGCAACAGGTTAGGATGACTAGAACTGAGATGCCAGCGTAGGATTGGAGAAGAGAGCTTGCTCTAGACTACAGATATACTTTGAACTTTTGAAGCAAGGAAACTGAAGTTCCTTTCCAGGACAAATCCCTGAAAAAAAGTACAATTATATATCACTCAAAATTCTTACTGATTATTGAAAAAAGTGGTATAGTTATACAACATGACAGATTAAATTGGCTATTAGCATATGATTTATTATAGGTATGAAATTCTCAGTATTTTAGTATTTAGTACTTTATGCACTGTTAATTTTGCAAAATGTGTACAATGATTTGCCTAATATGTACTTTACCCTGCCAGCACAATGGCATAATTAGGTATCAAAGTGATTGACATTAGAGAAAATAAACTTATTTGGGATCATATTATTTATTCATTTATGTAATACAATATATTGGAATTAAAAGAAAGACACTAGGAAGGAACTGATTCATATTATGATCATAATTCTATAACATAAAAAAATCACTAAGTCTTCAGACAAATTATAGGCTGGTCACTTATAATTTTGAAATAAAACTTTTTAAAGTTATTTATAATATAAATACCATGGTAGGCAAAATGATGCCTTCCCCACATCCAGCCCCCGAATGCTCAAGTTCCAATCCCTTGAACCTGTGAATATTTTAGGTCACATGGTAAAGAAAACTTAAAGTTACAGATGGAATTAAGGTGACCTTAATGGAATTGGCTAAACGTGAGATAGGATAGCATTCTGGATTTTCTAGGTGGGTCCAATGTAATCACAAAGGTTCTTATATGAGGAAGGTAGGTGAGTTAATGCCAGAGAAGATGTGATGAAGCAAGATTAGAGTGATGTAATGTGACATAAGGACTCATCCTGCCATTCCTAGCTTTGAAAATGGAAGACTGCCATAATCTAAGGATTGTGAAGGCCCTTAGAAGAAGAAAAGTGGGGGGAAAACCCCAAAAAACAAAAACAGAGAAATAAAAGCAAATTACCCTCCTACAGCCTCCTGAAATGAATGCAGTCCTGACAACACCTTAATCTGAGCCTGCTGAGACTGATTTTGGGTTTCTGACCTCCAGAACTGTAAAAGGATGAATTCATGTTTTTTAAGCCATTTGGTTTGTGGTAATTTGTTAAAGCAGCCATAGAGATTGGTTTATGGTTATAATTATAACTATTTAACTGAAACTTTTGAAAGATTTTTTTTTCTTGATAAATGGGTTGAGTAAAAGAAACAGAATACAACAATGAGAGGTTACAAAATATCTTGTTAACATGGTCTCAACTCATTAGAGAAAGCTTTCCTTGCTTCTACCCATTTCACAATAAAAGAAACTAATCTGAATATTTATAATCGCAACTCTAACCTCATATACATTTTAGGTTTAAGTTTTATGAAATCTGTGTGGTCACTGAAATCATGATGTATGGAATTAATCTAAAATGATCT
>NW_011888934.1:2779230-2787051 GCF_000151845.1 Pteropus vampyrus | reverse complement strand
TCTAGACTACAGATATACTTTGAACTTTTGAAGCAAGGAAACTGAAGTTCCTTTCCAGGACAAATCCCTGAAAAAAAGTACAATTATATATCACTCAAAATTCTTACTGATTATTGAAAAAAGTGGTATAGTTATACAACATGACAGATTAAATTGGCTATTAGCATATGATTTATTATAGGTATGAAATTCTCAGTATTTTAGTATTTAGTACTTTATGCACTGTTAATTTTGCAAAATGTGTACAATGATTTGCCTAATATGTACTTTACCCTGCCAGCACAATGGCATAATTAGGTATCAAAGTGATTGACATTAGAGAAAATAAACTTATTTGGGATCATATTATTTATTCATTTATGTAATACAATATATTGGAATTAAAAGAAAGACACTAGGAAGGAACTGATTCATATTATGATCATAATTCTATAACATAAAAAAATCACTAAGTCTTCAGACAAATTATAGGCTGGTCACTTATAATTTTGAAATAAAACTTTTTAAAGTTATTTATAATATAAATACCATGGTAGGCAAAATGATGCCTTCCCCACATCCAGCCCCCGAATGCTCAAGTTCCAATCCCTTGAACCTGTGAATATTTTAGGTCACATGGTAAAGAAAACTTAAAGTTACAGATGGAATTAAGGTGACCTTAATGGAATTGGCTAAACGTGAGATAGGATAGCATTCTGGATTTTCTAGGTGGGTCCAATGTAATCACAAAGGTTCTTATATGAGGAAGGTAGGTGAGTTAATGCCAGAGAAGATGTGATGAAGCAAGATTAGAGTGATGTAATGTGACATAAGGACTCATCCTGCCATTCCTAGCTTTGAAAATGGAAGACTGCCATAATCTAAGGATTGTGAAGGCCCTTAGAAGAAGAAAAGTGGGGGGAAAACCCCAAAAAACAAAAACAGAGAAATAAAAGCAAATTACCCTCCTACAGCCTCCTGAAATGAATGCAGTCCTGACAACACCTTAATCTGAGCCTGCTGAGACTGATTTTGGGTTTCTGACCTCCAGAACTGTAAAAGGATGAATTCATGTTTTTTAAGCCATTTGGTTTGTGGTAATTTGTTAAAGCAGCCATAGAGATTGGTTTATGGTTATAATTATAACTATTTAACTGAAACTTTTGAAAGATTTTTTTTCTTGATAAATGGGTTGAGTAAAAGAAACAGAATACAACAATGGGAGGTTACAAAATATCTTGTTAACATGGTCTCAACTCATTAGAGAAAGCTTTCCTTGCTTCTACCCATTTCACAATAAAAGAAACTAATCTGAATATTTATAATCGCAACTCTAACCTCATATACATTTTAGGTTTAAGTTTTATGAAATCTGTGTGGTCACTGAAATCATGATGTATGGAATTAATCTAAAATGATCTTGAGTTGGAAGTGTGCCTTACAGAAAAAAATGCAAAGTGTTATCCTAAGAAAGTATCTTTACCTGAGGCCCCTCAGAACATCCACAGATTATGATAAAACAAATATTAGCATGAAATTAATAAATAGATGTGGAAAGTCACCATTGTTAAAAGGCAGCAAAACCAACAAACATAGAATTAAATACCAACATCTTCAGATATGGAATTATCAACCACAAAATACAAAGATATGTAAATAGAGATAAAATTTAGGAAAATGAAGTCAAACAAGGATCAAAAGATAATAAATATGCTTTAGGAGATTTTTAAAGAACAAAATTCAATAGACAGAAAAAATAGCATATTAAGCAAAGCTGAACAAAGAATGAAAAACAAAGTCAAAGGGAAGAGGCAGATTGCCAATCAAGGAACTGGTTATTTTGACAGTAGATTGTTCGAAAGCATTAATACAAAGCAGAAGATGAGGGGATAATTTTTTAAAGTTCTGAGAAATAATAACTATCAACTTTGAACTATGTAGTAAACTAAAGGATCATTTGAAAATAAAGTAAAATTGAGGCTATTTTCACCAATAGATGTGAAATTTAAAACAAAAGAAAACAAAATAATGATAAATAAATTCAGTATGCTGGGTAACTTAGAATTTGGAGGAAAATGAAGGCTGTGGAAAAGAATTTAAACCTGTGTTTGTTATATTTTATTATATTAGTTATTGGATCATCGATGACTATCACAATTCTCTATAGTACTTTATATTTGAGAGACCATCATAATTTAAAAAATGATTATGAGAAAATGAATGGTAAAAAATGAAAATTTAAGAATATTCTCTAAGAATTCAAAAGAAGAAAATAAAGAAAATGTAATGAATTGAATTGAATGGTAGTTTCAATTGATAATTAGCACCTGGAGTATTAACAGTAAATAAGTATAAAACAAACAAAAGCACAATAGAATAATTAACTGAATTTTAACTGAGTCAAAACGATAGTCGCTTTAACAAGGACACATACAAAGTTAACCTTCCATTTCTCTAGAACAAATAAATGCAAAGAGGATAGTAGATAGATTTTATTGAAAATTCAAAAGTATCAGCATTAAAATTCTCGTTAGTATTCAGGAAAAAAAATCTATAGCCTAAATAATAAAAGAATCAGAAAACATCAATTATCTCTTATTTGTTTATAATTATTTTAATAATAATACTTGGAATACAATGGCAACATATCTAAATGTCAATGCTGAAAAATTATAAATACAGTTGTTTTGGAAGATGTTGAAATAGTCATGTAACATTGAAAAAAACAAGTAGATGTAATATAAGAAAGAAATTGGGGCCTATAAGTGAGGCTGAAATAATCAACATATTAGTTCCAACAGACATATTAATACCAAAATTAACATCTAATAAACATATACTACACCTTACATTCAAGGTTTTATAAAACAGTTATAAAACTCTTCATAACCTATCTATTTAGTTATATACATATAAACAAATATATATTTGTATATTATGTATATATTTATATATATTTATTCATGTATTTTAATATCATTGTGTTATGCACAAAACAAGGGGACTACTCAGAAGACAAAAATGAAGTGCAAGCAGGAATTGAGGTGAAATTAAGATTGAAGCTTCTGGCTAACCTAAGAGTATTTTTTAATCTTTGGTGGCACTCTGCACAGACTCCTCTGCTGGGACAGCATATCTAACCCCAGCTTCTGTGAATGATGTCTGTTAATGGCCCACAGTTTCCCCCTTCTGAGAATGGCCCTGGACCTAGAGGAGCTCCTTCAACAAGAAATGCATAGGAAGTTATGCCCTCTCACAAGGCATAGTAATAGCCAATGGCTGATTGAGTTGGAAGTACAAAAGGCTGGCCTGTTTCTTCAAGCTGTGACAATTTTGTGGTCATATTTACTTTGCAGAGTTTACTATGGACTTTAGCTCAACCCATGTCTTTGTCTGGCTTCTTTCTTTATCCTGCTTCCTTCACTCCCTTACAAATTTCACCTGAGAGCCCTCCCTCAATAAATCGCATACACAAGAATCATCTCAGGCTCTGTATCTATGAATCCCAAGCTAAAAAAATTGTTTTTTGGAATTGTCGTAGATTATTTGCTATGGTAATGAACATTTGGGAGCTATTCATGTCACACCCACAATATTGGCCATTACTTGTTCCTCCTGCCTGAGACACACTACACTTCCTTATGCTAAGTATATATGTGTCATGAGTCTATAGATGTGCATTTAAAAATATGTATGAAAATGTGTTTACATGTGTCTATTAATAAACCAAATATATTGTCTTTGTGCAAAGCATCTAATAAAATTTTCCAGTATATCTGCACATTTCCAGGCAATATTATTTATTTTCTGCCAAAATAAAATAGGCCCCTTTAATATCTTTAAGGGCAAAACTCAGTAACAGGTGTGTGTGTGTGTGTGTGTGTGTGTGTGTGTGTGTGTGTGTGTGTGTGTGTGCGCCTGCCTACACAGATGCTGTCTTCAACTAAAGGATGGTTGCTTAGAGAAAAGGGTATCCTGGACTGTTTCAGTATGTTGCTATTTTTATAGCCTATCATGTGAAGAACTGATCTATTACAAGAAGCATCATTGGACTGAAAACATGAAACAGATTAAATTCCTAAGTTTGTGGTTATAGCAAAATAAACATGTTTATAAAAAGAGATATTTAAGTAGAAATTTCTTCAATTAAGATGAATCACGCATGAAGTAATTAAGAAAGTTATTTCTTTTTAAATAAACCTCTACTTTATCCATAGCTTTTCCTGTGGAAGTGCTTTTTTACACTGCTTTTATAACTCAGCAAATGGTTTCACTAGTTCTTTTTAACCACTGCATCTGATTTCAATGCTCAAGAAAAATTCTTTTGATTAAGTTTCTTTGTGCTTTTGTAAAAAAAAGTTGGATTGGTTTTAGGCCTCCCTCATCTTTACCTTGGACTCTGAGAAGGCAGCCAGTACAGTAGAGAAAGAAAGATGCCCTGGGCCAAATAGTTGCATTTACTAAGCTAAGAGAACGTATATTTTACCTAGTATTTTATGCATACATTCGTGTCCCATCAATTCAAAAGCATTCCCTGAATATTTAATATGTGCAGAGAAATATACAATATTTCAGAGTATTAAAATTGGGCAATGCACATTTAATTTTCTAAAGGAATTGGAAGTATAGAATTAAGTCAAACATTTAGTAATATATTACAAAGCATCATCTGCCAAAAGTCACAGAAGCAATGTAAGCATAGCCCAAGCACTTCAGAAGGAAGAACAGGGAACACAATAGATGTGTGTTCAAAGCGGTTCTTAATTTGTCTATGTTCTAGTTAATCAAAAATGAGGAACTCTCTTACTTAAAAAAAAATTGAACACATTATAAAGAATTTATAAAATAATACAGACATACCAGCAAAAACAGTGGATTAGTATATATGAAAATATTAAAATGTAACTTTACAGGACAAGGAATCCCAATTTCTTTCAGTTAGAAAGAAAGAGCAAAGAGTATTCTAGTTATTTTTATGGACCATCAAATTTCTATATCTTGTAACACTTAGAAGCAGCCTTATAAGATGTAGCAACATGCTGTCAGGATTCTGTTCAATTTCATTTTAAAGCTTTCAAAATAAATTTTTGAGTAAACCTAAAAACTTTTTAAATGTTCATTTAATCTTCTACTGTTCTGTACTGAGACTAAGGGTCTAAAATTCAAGGATAAGGACTCTAACTTGGCAAAAACCTAATTTTCCAATCCATCAAATGCCCAACTATGTTCTCTGGATATCTGGTTGAGTATTTTTTCCTAGATGGGCAAACTTTTCTTTCCAATTGTAGAAACAACATGAAGACTATATGTACAGTGGTTGCAATTAAGATATTAACCTAAAAATATTTTTTTATTTACAAAATAGAATTCTCCAAGTGATTATTTTTTCTGATTTTCTGTGTTTGTAATGGATTTTGCCTACTTGATCTATCAATTATTAAAATATGTATAAAGTATCTTTGAATAGGTGGTGGATTAGTCTTTTTCTCTGCAATTCTGCCAAGTTTTGTATTATTTTGTAGATATGTTGTTAGATGCACAAAAGTTGTATCTTACTAGTGAATTTAAATAATTATACGATGACCCTCTTTATCTCAATAAAGCTTTATTTCGTTAAATATACTGTATATTAACATTAGCATGATGATAAGAATTCTCTTTTGCTGAATAAATCTCCAGTATACCCTTTTAACTTTTGTTCAACTCTTTGTCTTTTCCTTCTGTGAGGATTCTATTTGCTTATGTTATGTACCTGGTGGCATTATTCAGGGCCACATCAAACTAAATTTTTAGCTTGAGGTGTTTCAGACCCCACAAGTAATATATATTTTTCTTCCAATCATCCTGAGGACTAAGTTGAGGTAAAAAATTCTCAGGATAATTTAACTTGTTCATTCAGCACCAAGATTTTAGACTGGAAAATTTTCTTGTATTTCCCTGAAAAGTTCAGTAAATTTTAAGTTTATTCTCATTCTGAGATCTTTGAGGCCTCATATTTATATGGGAGGCTAGATGATGTTAAACAGTAGAAGATAAATACTGCATAGTTATCAAAAACCAGAGTCCATATTTTGATGGTAGAATTAAAATTTTTCTTTCAAACATTTATTGAGGAATTAATAGGTTTTTATATAATGCAAGATAAAAGGACTGAACCTTCAACAGGCTTTCAGTCAAGCTATTGCTTGTTTCAGTCATTAAACTACACATGTATTCTGCCCCAAAATCCAGGCTTCTTGAGTGAAATCTATGAAACATTCAAAGAAATTTTATATCTATTCTTCTCAAACTATTTCAAGAAATTAAAAAGGATGGAATTCTTCCAAAACTCATTTTTTTGAGGCCAGCATTACCCTGGAACCAAAACCAAATAAGAACATTGCAAAAAAAAAAAAAAAAAATTAAACACCGATATCCTTAATGTGTAAAAATTCTCAAGAAAATATCAGCAAACATGAATTTAATGTATTCAACAATTCATTAAAAGGACCACACACCATAATTCAGTGAGATTTAGTCCAGAGATCAAGAGTGGTTCAATATCTGCAAATCGATCAATGTGATACAGCACATTAAAAATATGAAGGACAAAAATCATATGATCATCTCAAGAGGTACAAAAAAAAGCATTTGACAAAATTCAACATCTATTATGATAAAAAAATTCTCAACAAAATGGGTATTGAGGGAACATACCTCAATGTTATAAAGGCCATGTATCACAAACTAACAGATAATATCATACTCAATGGGGAAAAACCGAAAATTTTTCTTCTAAGATCAGGAACTTGAAAATGTTGCCCATTCTTATCACTTTTATTCAACATAGTACTGAAAGTCTTAGCCACAGCAATTAGGCAAGAGAAAGAGATAAAGGACATCCAAATTGAAAAGGAAGAAGTAAAACTCTCACTATTTGGAGAGGACATGATAATACATATAAAAAACTCTAAAGACTCCACCAAAAAAACTGTTAGAACTAATAAATAAATTCAGTAAAGTCGCAGGATACAAAAGCAATTTACAAAAATCGGTGGCATTTCTACTAATAATGAAGTATCAGAAAGAGAAATAAATACAACACTCCCATTTACAATTGCTTCAAAAAGAATAAGCAATCTAGAGCTAATTTTCAGTATGGAGGTTATGTCCTATACACTGAAAACTAGAAGACATTGATAAAAGAAATTGAAGAAGACACAAATAAATGAATAACACTCCATACTCATGGATTATAAGACATAATATTATTAAAATATTCATATACCCAAAGCAATCTACAGATTCATTGCAATATCTATCAAAATTCTAATGGTATTTTTCAAAAAACTAGAAAGAATAATTCCAAAATGTCCAAGGAATCATGAGTGATCCTAAATAGCTAAAGCAATCTTGAGAAAGAAACAAAGATGGAGGAATCAAGGGCCCTGATTTCAAACTATACTGCAAAGCTATAGTAGTCAAGACAATATGATATTGACATAAAACAGAAACACAGATCAATGAAACAATTGAGAGCCCAGAAATACATGCATATTTGGACAATTAACTTATGACAATATAGACAAGAATAATGTTGGGAAAACTAGACAGCCCAATACAAAGGAATAAAACCTGATCGCTATCTTACACCATTCACAAAATAACTCAAAATGGATTAAAGACTTGAATGTAAGACCTGAAATCATAAAATTCCTAGAAGAAAACATAGGTGGTAAGCTTCTTGCAGTTGGTCTTAGCAATGTTTTCATGGTTCTGACTGCAAAGGTGAGGGAAACAAAAGCAAAATAAACAAATGGGACTACATTAAAGTAAAAAGCTTCTTCATGGTAAATGAAACCA
>NW_011888934.1:2774735-2779180 GCF_000151845.1 Pteropus vampyrus | reverse complement strand
GCAGGATACAAAAGCAATTTACAAAAATCGGTGGCATTTCTACTAATAATGAAGTATCAGAAAGAGAAATAAATACAACACTCCCATTTACAATTGCTTCAAAAAGAATAAGCAATCTAGAGCTAATTTTCAGTATGGAGGTTATGTCCTATACACGGAAAACTAGAAGACATTGATAAAAGAAATTGAAGAAGACACAAATAAATGAATAACACTCCATACTCATGGATTATAAGACATAATATTATTAAAATATTCATATACCCAAAGCAATCTACAGATTCATTGCAATATCTATCAAAATTCTAATGGTATTTTTCAAAAAACTAGAAAGAATAATTCCAAAATGTCCAAGGAATCATGAGTGATCCTAAATAGCTAAAGCAATCTTGAGAAAGAAACAAAGATGGAGGAATCAAGGGCCCTGATTTCAAACTATACTGCAAAGCTATAGTAGTCAAGACAATATGATATTGACATAAAACGGAAACACAGATCAATGAAACAATTGAGAGCCCAGAAATACATGCATATTTGGACAATTAACTTATGACAATATAGACAAGAATAATGTTGGGAAAACTAGACAGCCCAATACAAAGGAATAAAACCTGATCGCTATCTTACACCATTCACAAAATAACTCAAAATGGATTAAAGACTTGAATGTAAGACCTGAAATCATAAAATTCCTAGAAGAAAACATAGGTGGTAAGCTTCTTGCAGTTGGTCTTAGCAATGTTTTCATGGTTCTGACTGCAAAGGTGAGGGAAACAAAAGCAAAATAAACAAATGGGACTACATTAAAGTAAAAAGCTTCTTCATGGTAAATGAAACCACCATCAAAACGAAAGGCAACCTACTGAATAGAAGATACTTACAATCCTGTATCCTACAATGGTATATCCAAATTATAGAAAGAGCTCATGCAATTTAGTAACAAAAAACCACCAACCCAATTTTAAAAACGCTAGAGGATCTGAATAGGCACTTTTCAAAGAAAGATATTCAGATGGCAATGGACACATAAAAAGATGTTCAGTGTTACTAATTATTAGGAAAATGCAAATTAAAACCACAAAGAAATATTACCTCATATCTGTTAAGATGGCTATTATCAAAAATGCAAGAAACAATAAGTGTTGGATAGAATGTGGAGAAAAGGGAACCTTTGTGCACTGTTGGTGAGACTATAAATTTGTGCAGCCACTATGAAAAACAGTATGGAGATTACTTTAAAAATTAAGAATAAAACTACCATATGATCCAGCTATTTCTCATCTAGGTATTTGTCTGAAGAATACAAACACATAAAATCAAAAAGATACATGCTTTCTTATGCTCACTGCTGCATTATTTATAATAGCCAAGAGATGGACACAATGTAAAGTCCATCAATGGATGAGTGAATAAAATAAAAGATATGTATACACACACAATGGAATACTATTCAACAATATAAAACAATGAAATCTGGCCATTTGCAATACATGGATGAAACTTGAGGGTATCCTGCTAACTGATATAAGTCAGATGGAGAAAGACAAATATCATATGATTTCACTCATATATGGAACCTTAAATACAAACAAATGAACAAAAATAAACAAAGACAAACTCGTAGATACAGAGAACAGATTTGTGGTTACCAGATGCGGGGAGGGGTGGCAGGAGAGTAAAAGGAATAAAGGGGGTCAATTTACAGTGAAGGTCAGAAGCAATAGACTTTTCATGGGGAAAAATTTGTAATGTATATAGATGTCAAATTATAATGTTACACACATGGAACATATATAATATTATACACCAATTTTAAATCAATAAAAGAAAATCAAGTATTAAAATTTTAGAAGATTTCTGTATGCCTATAGACAACGAACATATATTAACTAATATCAGCTAGTATCTTTTTCTTCAGAACAGAATTAAAATGTCTGTAATAAACAAAAAACAAAACAAAACAACAAAACATCTTTGGACCCTCCACCACATGCAAATTAAATTAGGATCTCTGTGCATGGAGTCGGGGATTGATGTTTTTGAAAATTCCTCAGGTAATTCTAATATGTGGCCGTATTTGAGACCTAGTTTTCATAAAGCCTTCAGGTTCTATCATTGGTTCTCAAGTATTTACTGCTTTGTATTTCTTTTTCTAACAATTCTGGTCAACACTTGCATTATCCAGTTTGGAATGCTATTCATTCTCATTCTTTTTCTCTCTCTCTCCCCCCCCCCAATACATTTTACTTCCCTGGTTCTAGAAGTTACATGAAGTTACACGAGTCATTGCAGATAAATTAGATAATACTAGGAAGTAGAAAAATTTTAAAATATTTTTTGGATTCTTTCCCTCTTCTTCTCCTTTCACTTTTATCTGCTCACTCATGGAGTAAGCAAATGCTTAACTTATTATGGGACAGTCAAACTTTTCTAATGTGATGGTATCATTTTCTATTTTCACCAGAAGAGCCAGAACCAGAATTCCAGTTCCTTTACATCCTTACCAACACTGATATAGTCAAGCTTTCTAATTATGGTGATATAAGTGTCAAGTGGTATCTTGTGGTTTTAATTTGCATTTCCCTAAGGACATGATGTTGAGTGTTTTTGTATCTGTTAATTGCCAACTATATATCTTTTTTTGAAATTTATGTTCACATTATTTGTCATCTTATTACTGTGTTTTAACATGTTTTCATGTATTCTTGATAAAAGTCTTGTATTGGAAATATTTGCCAATATATTCTTCCAATCTTGGTCTTGTCTTTTTAAAAGCTTTTCCAGAAAAACAGTTATTAATTTTAATCAAATCTAATTTGTCAATTTATTATTTTACTGATTATTCTTTTGGTGTCATATGTAAGAAATGTTTGCTTTATATAAAGACATTTTTCCTGTTTCTGTGATTTTTACAGTGTTAAGTGTCTTATTGATGTATATGATCCATTTGATCCATTTCAGCTAATTTTTGAAAGTTCTTTTTTTTAAAATATGAATATTTAATTGCTGCAGCAACATTGACTTAAAAGATTATTCCTTCTCCACTAAATTGCTTTTGTAATCTCATTAAAGGTCAATAATTTCTTAATATGTTTATTTCTGGACTTACTCTTCTATTGCATTCACCTATTTTATCTATGCCAATAATTTTTTGTATTGATCAACATATTTTTATAATAAGTATTGAAATCAAGGTTATATATTTCAACTTTCTTCCTATTTTTCAAAGATGTAGCTATTCTTGGTCCTTTGCCTTTCAATATGAATTTTAGAATCCACTTTTAAATTTGATTTTTATTTTACAAGAAGGACTACTAGGATGTTGATTTAGATTGTATTTACTCTTCAATTTAAAAAGAAATATTGACTAGCAAATTAACTAGCAACCAGATTATAGATGATGAAAAACAAATTTCTGTTATTTAAGCTATCCAATTTATGGTATTTTGGTGTAGCAGCTCAAGCAGATTGACATATGATATTCCATTTTATATTTTATCCATTTACCTAGAGTTATTTTAAAGTTTGCTATAATAAATAAGCTCACAATAAATGTTTTTACTTATAAAGATTTAATTATATTCCTAAATATTTCATAAAACTATATTTCTGTTTATTTTTTTTTTCTCCTTCAGAGGAATTTTGGGCATCCAATGATGAATTCCAAGCTAGAGCACACTATCAACTTTGCAATCACAATGCTTAGTGCTACCTAACTGGAAATAATTCTACTGCTTTATCCTTATATACTTTTCAAATCAACTCTTTATGGTATGCTCTCTTGTGCATTTCCTTTTCTCTAACCACACATGCCTAAATTTTACTTTTTTCACATTTACCAATTTATTTCTGAAAAATTAGTAGGTTCTTTAATGCAGAACAATATTATTTATTTCCTTGTCCTTAAAGACCTGAAGATATAAAGCAGATGTTTAACAAAGCCTAGATGAATTAAAATAAAAAGAGGAAAACTATTTTCTTAATGCATCACTTTTCTTATGTTTTTTTTTTAATAGTCACCATGTTTAACATACAAAAAATTAGTATACATGACATGCCACTTGTGAATGTGCTTCTGGTCATTATGAGACAGAATAATTAGAACTGAAGATTTAGACTATCACATAAAATTATGAATGTTTATTTTGTTTCAGTAACATTCCTCATTATTATATCTTAATATACAAATGACCATAGCAAACTAACTAAATAAAATATGTTTATTCTGACTACTTTGTTTTAACATATATGGAAGACTTTCTCCCTTACTGACTAAAATAGTATTTTTCTCAACCTTACACCTGAATCAAAAATGCAATTCAGGATATTTAAAACTATGTACTTCCTAAGTCCTCATAAAATTAATTCACCCAGCAATTTGAAACCTCAGAGAAACTAGTATAAAATAAAACTCAGAGTTCTTCAAATCACAAATGGAAACTGGG
>NW_011888934.1:2772280-2774685 GCF_000151845.1 Pteropus vampyrus | reverse complement strand
TTTTTTTTTAATAGTCACCATGTTTAACATACAAAAAATTAGTATACATGACATGCCACTTGTGAATGTGCTTCTGGTCATTATGAGACAGAATAATTAGAACTGAAGATTTAGACTATCACATAAAATTATGAATGTTTATTTTGTTTCAGTAACATTCCTCATTATTATATCTTAATATACAAATGACCATAGCAAACTAACTAAATAAAATATGTTTATTCTGACTACTTTGTTTTAACATATATGGAAGACTTTCTCCCTTACTGACTAAAATAGTATTTTTCTCAACCTTACACCTGAATCAAAAATGCAATTCAGGATATTTAAAACTATGTACTTCCTAAGTCCTCATAAAATTAATTCACCCAGCAATTTGAAACCTCAGAGAAACTAGTATAAAATAAAACTCAGAGTTCTTCAAATCACAAATGGAAACTGGGCAAAATAATATAATTTATTTTCATTTCTTACTTATACACAAATCATGTTAAAAATGCTGTTACTGCTCTCCTCCTACATTCTTTCCAGTGAAGAGTTAGTCTGGTTTAAGATCCCTAGTCTAATGAGCAGTGATAATGGAGCCATCTTTTTTTAATTTACTTGGAAAATGTAAGAGAATGTAACTCCTTTAAAAGTTATGATGCCAGTTCTAATATTGAAGAAGTAGATACCAATAGCTCTGATGATTTTTTTCCTCATAACATTAAACTTTTACATTTTTGTCTATCAAGATCACCTTTATCCTGATATATATCTCATTGTAATATTTATCTCGACTATTAGGGGGGCATCAAGGGAACTGCCCCGCCTAATAACTCAGTAATACCTTACTGAGATAATCAAATGAGCTAATTTCTATGAATCTGCTTTCAATTGTTACTTTGAGCCATATATGATATATTCAGCATAACTTTAAGGAAAAAAAAAGCTTTCACTGTTATATTAAACAATCTAAAACAAGTATTTAAAATATTTACTATAAACCCTATTTACTAGACTATTTATTAGATATCCCAGTTTTAAAATTCTAGCCTGTCCATAAATATGATAATTTTAACATTTGCCATCTATTTCCTTCCCAGAAGTAATACTCTCAGCAGGCTCACCACTTCTGACATTTTCTTTCGTTTTACAGAGATAAGTGGCATCCTGGAAGTGCCTTCCCTTTTCCCCATCGCATTAGCATTCATAATATTGATTGCCAAAAATTACCAGCTGCAAGAAGTTTTATCTAACAAAGGTACTCTATGGCTTTCTCAAGACAATTTAGTACCATTTATGTCCCAAGCAAACACTTAGGTATGTAAATAGGAAGAAGCCCACAGTATAATTAATATTTAAGAGGTAAAATGTCAGACTCAGCTAAGCAATTTTTAACATCCTTCACCCCTCCAACCCTTTGCTTTAACCACATGTTCTTCCTAGAGATGAGCTCTGGGATTTTACTGAGAAAGCTACAATTGATCACAGCTAAGTGTTTTGCTATAAAGTGTCAACAATTACTAAGGCATGCAGTGCTGAAATTCAGGTTTGGAAATGAATATATTTAACTCTGAAACTTGCTTATTTAAATATTTCCACTGAAATAATTTATTTAACCCAAGACAGCAAATTATTCGAATTAGGTTAGTACAACGAAGATATAAATCAGGGTCAAACAAGTCACAAGCAGTTGGCAAGGGTTAAATTCTTCATAATTTGATACATATTGATTAATCACCTGCCAATAAAGAAACTGAATATTATATTCATCTCAAAATTACAATGAATTCAAATTACCTTGATTAGCCAAGAGGTCATCTTTATTCAGATGTGTTGGTGATTCATGAAAGTCACATCAATTTCTGTCACTCACTGAACTTAAAGACTTTCTTCAAGTTAGAAAGACGATTTACAAGAAATAAAGTATATGCAATTATCTGAAATATTTACTTATTATAAAGCAGAGGGGGGCATTGTGACTTATTTGTAATTCTAATTTCTAAATCAAAATCCCAAGTTCTTTCTTGAAAGTTTCTATCTTTTTGAAGGAGCTAGGAAATTAAAGAAGATGGCATAATGTAAAACTAGGAAAAGACATAGAAAGAAAAATTAAGTAAAACCAGCTCTTCCTAAAAAAGAAAAGTTTTTTTTTTGCTGGGTTTTTTTTTAGAGTTTTTGTAAATAGCAATATCCACTATGAGTAGAACTGAGCCATAACCAAGAATAAAGCATTCACTGGATATCTGGGACTAAGAGGTGAGATAATAAGGAAGCATATGGACAGAGGCACAAAATATTTCCAAGACATTCAAATAAATAATTAGGAATAATTCGCAAAAGTGAATATATACAGAAAGGACATTTTGACCATTTTCAAAATATATTTCCTGAAAACTCTACATACATATAAGCGTGTTTTT
>NW_011888934.1:2754254-2772230 GCF_000151845.1 Pteropus vampyrus | reverse complement strand
AAGCAGTTGGCAAGGGTTAAATTCTTCATAATTTGATACATATTGATTAATCACCTGCCAATAAAGAAACTGAATATTATATTCATCTCAAAATTACAATGAATTCAAATTACCTTGATTAGCCAAGAGGTCATCTTTATTCAGATGTGTTGGTGATTCATGAAAGTCACATCAATTTCTGTCACTCACTGAACTTAAAGACTTTCTTCAAGTTAGAAAGACGATTTACAAGAAATAAAGTATATGCAATTATCTGAAATATTTACTTATTATAAAGCAGAGGGGGGCATTGTGACTTATTTGTAATTCTAATTTCTAAATCAAAATCCCAAGTTCTTTCTAGAAAGTTTCTATCTTTTTGAAGGAGCTAGGAAATTAAAGAAGATGGCATAATGAAAAACTAGGAAAAGACATAGAAAGAAAAATTAAGTAAAACCAGCTCTTCCTAAAAAAGAAAAGTTTTTTTTTTGCTGGGTTTTTTTTTAGAGTTTTTGTAAATAGCAATATCCACTATGAGTAGAACTGAGCCATAACCAAGAATAAAGCATTCACTGGATTTCTGGGACTAAGAGGTGAGATAATAAGGAAGCATATGGACAGAGGCACAAAATATTTCCAAGACATTCAAATAAATAATTAGGAATAATTCGCAAAAGTGAATATATACAGAAAGGACATTTTGACCATTTTCAAAATATATTTCCTGAAAACTCTACATACATATAAGCGTGTTTTTTCTAGTATAATAATAAGTGGAGCTTTTATTGATGTTTTAATATATTTCTGCTACTTAAAAGTCAGTATCCCAATTTTCTTTAGCATCAATCTCTTATTGTAGCAGGAAAATTCTTCTAGTACAGTATATTTAAGTCTTTTCTTAAATATTAATATACAGTCATAGGTTTATGTGACACTATTGGAAAATTACTTGCAGCATATAAGTCTGTAGCTCCAGAAATGTGAACTCTAACTTTGTTCCTTCCCATCACCACATATTAACTATAAAACAATTTTTATATTTTATAGAAATTTCTCTAAAATAATTTATATATGCTCCTCTATCAAATAGAGAAAGTAGTATTAAACCTAATACTACTTTCAATTTTTACCATTTATCATTTGTAAAATATATTAATCTGGCCACAATACAGACTACTGAATGTGTTAAATATCAAATTGTTAAGTGAAATCACTCCAGACCATTTGCTTTAAAAATAATCTTCTGTGAATTATCTTTTTCACCTCTCTGAAAGATTATCAGTGATCTTCCTTTGTAACAAGCATTGACTACCTTTAACAGTCTCTACCTCAATTCAAATTTATTATGTATAATTTAAATTTGAAAATGCAAATTGCTAGAGTAAAATAAGGAGTAAATTATCTCTAAGTGAGGGTCTGAGGGATTCATATATTTAAATATGCACGTATGAATGTATATATGAATACATTTTTCAATACTTATGTTGGCTTCTCAAGCATCTTTAAAATTAGTTAGTTAAAGCAATTACCTGAAATTCTAGTTAATTCTAATATTAACTAAGATATGACTGAACTTTTTTTTTTTTTGATATAAGCCTTTTAAGAATTCTACGATTACTAATAGTGAATGATGGCTGGTTCATTACAATCATCTCTTTAGTAATGGTTAAGCCATCTGTTTGCTTAACAATAGATTAAAATGAGGCATAAAGTGTCATATAGCAGGGCCTTATATTTAGCTAATCCAGAGAAATCAAGATTATGCTAAAAAGTTAAGTGATCAAGAATAATAGACCTAATTAAGAACTGGGAAATGGATTTGAATAGATAAATAAAGAAGGATATGATAACAAACACATGAAAAGGTCATCAACCGAATTAGTCATTAGGATAAAGGCTATTTAAAACCTCAGGGTATATTATTTGACCAAAATGCTGTCATCAAGTTGATAAATCAAAATATAAATTAAGGTCATGCAAGTTAGATACAGTTGGCAGAAAGAAAATTCTTCACAATTTGATAATTATTGATTCATTACCTGCCACCCTCAAAGATACCATGATTTATTTTTACCAAATTTGAATTCATATTATCTGTATTAAATGAGAAACTTTTATTTACAGCATTTTTTTTAAAAAGTGAAATATCAAGTGTAGTGGGTATGGGAAATTATCAGAATTTTCATGTATTGCAGTGAGAAAGCAAAATGCTACAGCCACTTTGGAATATAGTATGGCAGTTTCTTATCATATTATCGAGCAATCCTACTTTTTATCCAAAAGAAATGGAAACTTAAGTTTATGCAAAAACCTATTTATAATGTTAATAGTAGAACTGTTCATAATTTTCAAAAATTGGAAACAATCCAAATGTCCTTCAACAGGAGAATGGATAAAGTGTTACACATATATACAGTGGAATACTACTTAGCAATAGAAAGGAATAAACTACAATACATGTAACAATATAGATGAGTTCCCAGTACATTTTTTCAAAGCGAAAGAAGTCAAACTCAAAAAACTATATACCATATAATTCATTTTTATAACCTTTTAGAAAAGGTAAAACTACAGAAATGAAGAACAGATCAATGGTTTCCAGAAGTTAGGAGGGGAGAGGAGTTGACCACAAACATGAAGGAATTTGAGAGGGAGGGGATGATGGAACTACTCTGAATCTTGCTTGCAGTATATATAATTCTTCATTTTTCAACACTCATAAAACTGTATGCCACTTGTAAATTTTACCGTATATAAATTTTTACAAAGTAAAAATGAAGAAATGAGAATATACAGAGTTTGTGTCTATATACCTGATAGTTGTATCAAATAATATAAGAATATTTTAGTCGTCTATTAAAATAAGGTGTTTTTTTTTTTTTTAAATAAGGAGGCAAGACCATGAAATCAATTAAAGGAATAATAATATATGTTCAAAGTTAAACATGTAATATTGACATACACACATATATATATTTAGCCTCACTATATAATCTAAACATGAAAGCAGGGAATAGAGTATAGGTATGGTTAGCATATGAATTTTGTTTAATTTGCCAACTTCAATAGCATGCTAGTGACCATCCAGTCTAGGACAACATGATGAGAAGAATTTTGAGGCCAAATCCAAATTCAATTAAAAAATACTGTGATTGATTGTTGGTGCAAAGGGGAAGTTGCAGTATGAAAATTTGCCATTTCTAAGAAGATTAGTGGAGTATGTGAAACAAATCAATCCATTAAAGCAGAACAAGTTGATAAAGTTAGGAGATTTGATGTAATAGTAGAAACTTCCTCCTCCTAACATAAATTTGTACACATAAATTCTCCTCACTGGACCTTAATTCTGCCCCAGTGATAATAGGGTAACATTTGTAAAATCTATTAAAACTCTACAGAGATAATGTTTCACAGAAAATAATTTGGAAACTATGCTCTAAAATCACAAGTGTTCAAATAAGACAATGATACTTGCTTTCACCAACACTACCAGAGCAGAAACCAACACAGTTAGAAAGATAAGCAAGAAAACAGTTGTAGATAGGTAAAAGGAAGGAACATTTGTTAAGATACTAAATCTTTTAGAATGCCAAGTGTTTCCAAATATAGATATAAATGAAAAGCATCACCATTCAAAATGACAATGGATTTTTTCTTCAGAATGTAAGTAAATGATTGTAAATTTACTTGTAAGAATAAAACATGAGACGATGAGAATTTTTTGATAAATGTCAAATGGACAAACTGGAAAAATAGACTCATCAAGGAATTATACTAAAAAAGTATAGAAAAAGCACTCGTATGTATAAATTATTATATGAATTAATGTATATATGCATTCAAAGGATGTTATAAGGGAAGCATTTAATAAAAGCATAAGTGAAATTATGGGTTAAGTAAATGTGTGGTTTCATGGGCTTGCATATCTTTAGTATTTTGAATATATAGTAGGAAATATCTTACAAGAAAATTGTATTTCATTTTCACTAATTAATATTAAGGAAATACTCATGCAAATGTGAAAAAATGTAACAAGGATGTTTAGTACAGTGCTATTTATAGTAGAAAAAATCTGAATAACTTACACATATAATAACCAAGGGTTTGTTAAAGGCATGATGGATAATTCATTCGGAGCAATGCTATGCAAAAATTAAAATCATTTTTATATAATTATGTAAATATAAATGTGGGTGTACATGATATCTTGTTAAATGGAAACTCAGTATACGAATATTTAAGTATGATAACTGTGTTTTTAAAGAAGAAAATTTCCATTATTATATACATAGACATATCTATGTATATAGACATATATGAAAATAATATTATTTTGAGAATTGGGCAGGCAGTTCAGCAATGAAATCTATGCATATTACAGTCTTCTAGGATTGTATTCACTTTAGTAGAGGCTGAACAATTTTCTTGTCTAGGCCTTTGTAGGATCCACTCTTGTCGTTCTAATTCTGTCAACATGGAATATGGTGTCATGAAACAATAGGTATTAAAATCTAATGTCCACAGGAAAAGGCATCATGAAATAAGTGCAAGACTTGTCATTGGGATCCATGTTTATAGATATGTGTTAAAATGGGTCTGACTTCTTGATTTTTAGAGTTTAACTTATATGATAAGACTGTGCACTGTATAATCTAGAAAATAATTACTTTGACTTCATAAACAGGCAAAATTGGTATTCTGATTAAGTTTATAAATAAATGTAAAAGGTGCTGTCTGCTCTCTTTGCATAGTTCACTATTAGAAATTGTCAAAGCAAAGAAAAAAAAAAAACCCTTGTTATGAGCACTTTTCCCCTCAGATGTTATAATTTTAGCCCATAGAAATGAGCTCTAGATAGAGACTTCCAACTGTTCTGATTTCCAGGTTGATTAACACCAGGCTTTCCCAGCTGCTCCCTCCTGGTTGGTCATATCCACTGTGTAAAGACTGTGATACACTGGCTTAGACTGCAATATATAGTATACCTGCAATGTATACTATCAGTGTTCATTATGATTAAAGATATAATATAGGAATAAGAATAACAACAATAATTTTAAATAGTTTACAGTCATTGAACACTCAATATGTGCCCAGAATTATGCTCGTCGGCTTATATTCATAATTAATTTAATTTACACAATGACTTCATCTTAATGAGTATAAAGTTACCGACTCATTTTCAAGATATCAGCATACAAGAAGTTTACTCAGAACTCAGATTAAGACCTGTCTTTTTCTAGAATGCTTTTAGTAATTTCCCAACATGGGTACATCGATGAAAGGAGAAGTAATAGTTTATTAAATACTAATTATATATAAATGTTTGGATTGTGTTGGTAGCAAGATTAGGTTATAATATTCTCTGGATAGAAATTTTTTCCTGTCTGTCTCGAAGATCATAAAACAAATATTTGTACTGTTGGATTTTGAGCAAGCATTACTTGTGGGAAGCCTTAAGCACTGGGACATAATTGTTTAACATGGCAATATTTTATCTACAAGGTCTTATTCATTTATCTCTATAATAATCTATAAAAAAAAGTCAAATTTTTCAGATCATTATCAATGGTGATTCATCTAAGAGAAAAAGAAACAGAGACAAAGTGTCTTTACTAATGATGGCTTTGAGGATGTCACCTTCTTCTCACTGTTTATCTATTGCTATTAGTTCTTAGCAAGGGGACCTAAGCTTCACTAGGTAACATAGAATAGTGGAATAAGAAAATCTTAATTGAATTTCGTTGAATTTTGAATGCTTGTGAAATCTTTGTAAATGATAGTCAGGACTAGAATCTATCTTTTTGTCTCCTTACCTACCCACATACTTACCTATCATCTATCTGTAAATGATTGATGTACAATTATTCCATTTCCTCCCATTTCCTACAACGCCTTTTGCATGTACCATTTCCTGTGCCCCACATCTCTTCCCACAACTCCACTAGTTATTTTTCATATTGCAGTATGAATATGTATTCTTAATAAAATAATTATCTTCCTTGTAGATTAGGTAAGATTGCCATTTTAATTCACTTTTATAGCATCGTGTACATCATGTAAAATGTACATCATAGTACTTTTCAGAGTTAATGGTGTTGGCTCAACATTGCATCCACAATGCCAATTGCAGTGACTGTTACATAATAGATTCCTAATTTTAAAAAATTAAAAATCAAAGAATAAATAAGTGGTATCCAAGAAAATGGTTCAATCATATTTTTGACAAGTGGGATTGCAAAAGATAAGCTTTCATGGCTTTATAAATGCTCATGCTAGAACTGGTACATCTCCTTTAGTATAACATTGAGCATAATAACCATTTTTGTCTTCACAGAAAACAAATTTTCTTTTACACAAGACATTGCAAAGTACTGGCTCTCTTCTTCTGAAGGATGACTTTGCATTATGCATTGCATTCAGATATTTTCTCACTTAAGATATCAGGCTTTACATGGTCCTTTTGAATAGATGCTCTATCTGAAAGGAAAACACTTGTCAAAGGGTGAATGTCATACTCTTTATGTTCGATCTTTGTAATAAACCTACCTGCACTCTGGTATTAGTCTTCTCGGTGGCATCCCACCAGACTCCTGTGGGCAACCTTGCCCCTTTACCAATTCATACCATCTCCAAAATAGATACAGTTTATTAATGGATTCAATGTTGGCACCTTTTACTCTCTTAGAATTTGAGTCACTGCATATGTAATTTGGATCCCAGATTGGATCCAATTAAACTAGTACTCAAGAACCCAACCACCAAGTTGCTTGAAAAGCTAACTGGCATAATGAAGTCTTGCTTGGAGAGATCTTCCAATCCTCCCCCAGTATAACATTGAGAAATGCTCAAGTGTTCTTCCTGTGCTCTCTTAGAGCTTTTAGAAAAGACAAAAGCAAATATATTATTCCTTCTACCTATTTTGTTCTATTTTTCTTATTTTTTCCAATATGTTTTATTTAGTGTACCAACCACATCATAACATCAAAATTAAATAAAAATTGAAAAAAAAAAAAAACCCTACCAATCAATCATCCTTATAAATTGGCTTTTTCATTCAGCCTTATAATAGTTGGCCACATTTAAACATGATTTTTTATGGTGTTCAGCTCTAAATTAAAGCTTTGACTTATTAAATCCTAAGACTATTTTTGTGTAAGAATTTATCTCATAATTTTATACTTTTATGTCCCATATTTACCAATTTCCTCAGGAAAAAAAATCTTTTTCAACATTAACATTTCTGATGCAATGTATTTTTTAAATTTATATTTGAAGTAGTCTCTAGAGGTAATGATCTTAGGATTTTGGCAGAATTTCTTCTGCTAATTATTCTGAATCAATAATAGTTTTTAACATTGTATTTGTGTATATAAATGGATCATTTAGATACTAGTAACATAGTTATGACACTAGTAACAGAATTATAATGTGCATATTTGATCACCTTTTGGTATTTCTGAAGTTGTAGTGTATCTTCCAACTGACGATATGTGGCAATTACTTTATCCAGCTGTCCACTATGATGTAGTTGCCATTGTCAATACATGAGTAAACACAAAAGAAATAGCATTAGTCTTACAGAACTTATTTCTCTGCTTGGAAAAAATCCTAGAGACAATATTAAGCACATTTTAATCTTCAGAAACAAAATGAGTAAGGGAAGAAGGTAACATGTCATTATCTTCTCTCCCCAGGAAAAATTATGTAATTCTATCAGTAGATACAGAAAAAATACAACAGTTGACATAATATATCACCCATTCATAATGGAAACTTGGAAAAGAATATTCCCTAAACTTAATAAGGAACATGTACTAAAATTATATAGCTAAAATCATATATAACGAAAAATTAGATGATTCTCTACTAGCATCAGGAACAAAGCAAGGACATCTGCCCTCACCAGCCCTTGTCAACCTCACATTGGAAACACAACTATAAGACAAAGAAAAGAATCGAAAGATGTACAGATTGGGAATAAAGACCTAAAACTGTCTTTGTTCACATATGACATGACTGTCTATGTAGGAATCCCAAAGAATCACACACAGAAAAATCTACTAGAACTAATTAGCAATTATAGCAAGGTTGTTGGCTGCAAGGTTAATATACAAAAATCCACTGCTTTCTTAGATAAAATTAATGAAAAATCGGAATTGAAGTTGAAAACCCAAAAACATTTATATTAGCACACAAAAAAATATGTATATGTCAAAATTCAAAAAAAAAAAGAAAGAAAGAAAAAACGTGTAATAGATCTATAAGGAAAACTCTAAAGCTCTGATAAGAAAAATCAAAGACTAAATAAATGGAGAGATCTATGTCACAGATAGAAAGAGTCAATTCAGTATTGTCAAGACGTCAGCTTTTCCCAACTTGATCTATAGATTCAACATAATCTCAGTCCAAATCCCAGAAAGTTGTTTTGTAGATTTTGACAAAATTATTCTAAAGGTTATATGGTGGGGCAAAAGATCCAAAGTAGTCAACACAATATTGAAGTAGAATAACGAAGTTGGAGGATTGACTTACTATGAATCTATAGCGATCAAGTCAGTGTGGAATTGGCAAAAGAACAGACAAATAGATCAATGGAATAGAATGGAGATCTCCAAAATAGATCCATATATAGTTAATTGATCATTGACAAAGAAGCAGGGGCAATCCAATGGAGAAGTGATAGTCTTTTCAACAAATGGTGCTGAAACAACTGGACATCCATGAAAAAAAAAAAAAACCAACAAAACAACTGAATTTAGACATACACCATAGACCCTTCACAAAAATTAACTCGAAATAAATCAGAGACCTAAATGTCAAATACAAAACTATAAACTCATAAAAGATATCATAGGAAAAAGTCTAAGTGACTTCGGCTTTGGCAACAACCTTTTAGATGCAACACTAAAAGCACAATCCATTAAAAAAAAGGATAAGCTAGACTTCATTAAAATTAACAACTTCATCTCTAAAAAAAAGACAATGTATATGAAATGAGAAGACAAGCCATGGACTGGAAGAACATACTTGTAAAGGACACATCTGACAAAGGAGTGCTAGCTATCCAAAATATGCAAAGAACCCTTAAAACTCAACAATAAGAAAACTAATACCCCATTTAAAAAATGGGCCAATGACTTTAACAGATACCTCACCAAAGAAGAAATACAAATGATAAATAAGCATATAAAAAGATGCACCACATTATATGTTATTAGAGAAATATAAATTAAAACACAATGAGGTACCACTACATCCTATTAGAATAGCCCAAATCCAAACACAAAGAACATCAAATGCTGATGAGGATGTAGAGCAATAAGAACACTCATTCATTGCTGATGGGAATTTAAAATGGTACAGCCACTCTGAAAGTCAGTTTGGCAGTTTTATGCAAAACTAAACATACTCATACCATATGATTCAGCAATTATACTTTTTATCATTTACCCAAAGGAGCTAACAACATATGTCCACACAAAATCCTGCACATGGATGTATATAGCATACTTACTCATAATTGCCAAACTTTGGATGCACCCAAGATCCCCTTCAGTAGATGAATAAATAAAGTGCGGTTCATCCAGACAATGTAACATCATTCAGCACTAAAAAGAAATAAGCTATTAATACACAAAAAGACAGGAGAACACTTATATGCATACTGATAAGTGAAAGAAAAGCTATTCTCAAGATTCCAACTATATAAAATTCTGGAAAAGGCAAAACTATGGAAACAGTTAAATGTTTAATGGCTGCCAAAGATTCAGAGCGAGGGAAGAAAAGATTGAATTGAAGAAGCATAGGACATTTTAGGGCACTTGATATACATGTCATTATATATGTGTTAGAATTCACATAAAGTGCGAACCCTAATGTAAATTATGGATTGTAGTTGATTATAATGTATTAATATTGGCTTATTAATTGTAACAAATGTATGCATATATGTTAATAATAGGAGATTGGATGTTGGTGGGTAAGGGAATATATGGGAACTTTATATTTTCTGCTTACTTTTTCTGTAAACCTAAAATCATTTTAAAAATATAGTCTATTAAAAAAAATACAATGGAAAAAGAGATTATAGAAGTATAAATCAACAGAGAAACAGAAAACCTAGTATGACTGCAGAATAGCAAGCCCGGGAGAATGGTGCAAGATGATGCTTCACAGTAGAGAAGAGATCTAATACAGCCATGTACAAACTCAAGTTTATATTTTATCAAAGTATCAAGAAGAACTATTGAAATGTATTTCTTGATGACATAATCAACCTGTGAAACAATAAGAAATGTATATTTGGTCTCTGTCCCTAGGTCCTGACAGAAATTTAAGTCCCTTGGATTCCTTGAGTGTTAGAAGTGACAGGAGTGTCTTTTCTTCTAATGAGGTTATTCTTGGTGGGTCTATAGATACCTTCTGGATAAAGGCTGGTTGCTAGAGGAATCAACCATGTTAGAAGATTGGAACTTTCAGGCTCATACCTGGATCTCTGGAGAGAGGAGAGTGACTGGAGATTGAGTTCACCAATCACCAATGGCTAATGATTTTATCTATCATTCCTATATAATAAAACTTCCATAAAAAACTCTAAACAATGGGGTTCAGAGAACTTCTGGTTTGGCAAAACATCCACATACCAGGAGGTAGGAACACCTCAACTCCACGGGGACAGAAACTGCTGTGCTTGGAACCCTCTGGACTTTGCCCCACGTATCCTTCCATTTGGCTGTTCCTGAGTTGTGTCCTTTATAAAAAACTGGTAATAGTAAATAAAGTGTTTTCCTGATTCCTGTGAGCCACTCTAACAAGTTATTGAAACTGAGGTGGGTGTTGTGGCATCCCTGATTTGAAAGCCAATTAGTCAGAAGTATAGGTGGCAACCTGAGGCTTGTGTCTAGAATCTGAAATGGTGGCAGTCTTGTGGGACAGAGCCCTTAAATATGTAAGATCTGTGCAACTACTGTAGTTAATGTCAAAATTAAATTGAACTGAAGGACACAAAGTCAGTGTCCAGAGAGTTGGAGAATTGGTTGGTGTTGGAATAACCCCCCAGGGAGTTAACATCAGAAATGTTATGAGGAAAAAACAGTCCAGACAATCCAGACAGTCAACATTTTGGAGATGAAGTTTAGAAAAAGTTTGATGATAGGGATGGTGAGAAAATAGGTAGTTACTGCAGAAGAAAAGGTTTGCAACTAAGCCTGAGTAGAAGAGATAGAAGAGCTTTCATAAAAATTCTGTTAAACCTAAGCCCTCTAAGGCATCCCATCCGTGCACATAAAGTGGGAGTTCTACATATTTCTTAAGGACAAAGAATACCATGAACTGCATTAAAAAAGAGAGAGACTATAAACTCTGAAACTGGAATAAAGAATAGCAAATTTGATCCCAGCCTACAAGGACCTGATAACTCTGAACTCTCAAGACAGATACCATGGATTTTGTGTCCTGATCAGAAGGTAGAGAAAGATAATAATCTGGTTACCAGATAAAGAAAAATAAAACTTGTTACAACTGCTTAGAAAATGTAAACAGCAGACATCAATGAACTTGCCACAAATTTGAAAACAAGCAATACTTAAAGGAGCACTTTTTCATGTCATCATTTGAAGGTTGATGTAATTTGGAAAATCAACTTTTGGTAACCTTAGAAGACTTGAGTCCCTGAGCTCAGAATTTGGTGCTTTTATCCTCCATATTGAGAGTTTATGTTATACTTGTTAACAGTAGGGCAGTCACTGTCAAATTTAAGTTAACATAAATTGTCAAATTTGTCATTTTTATCTATAGTGATGATTCTTTTGTTTTATTTATTCATTTGTTTGTTTTTGTTTGTTTTGTTTATGTTCGGCTATCTTGAATTTATCTAATAAATGAGAGTTTGTCTAATAAAGGCATGTATTAGATAAACTCAAAATAAAGGCATTTATTTTCCATAATGGGTAGCATTATGGAAATTTTTCCAATTTTATATTGAGTTTTCCTTTTTATATTGGTCTTTCTACATATTTTGTAAGAAACTATAGCAACCTCGAGGGCAAGTGTTTCAATAAACTGCAAAACACCTAGAAAATTGGATCTTAGAACACCTAGAAAATTGGATCTTAGAACAAAAAAGCCCAAAGACATCTAGTAAGGGATGGGCGGGGTGGGGGGAACATTTCAATGACTCTCTTTCTCTGATAAGGATCTTCAAGTCATAAGAAGAAATTTATCTTAAACAACAGAGAAACTAGGAGAAATGTAGAAAAGCTGATGGATTTAAGGGGAGATAAAGGAGGACATGCCATATATCAAGTATTAGAGAGTTAAGGCTCACTTGGATAACTCTCATAACAACTTGATGAAGATAGAATTTTTTATCCCTATTTTGTTGAGGAGAGAGTTGAGTCTTAGAGAGTTAAGGATCCTTTCCAAAGTCAAACATGTGGTAAAAGATAAAGTTGGGATATAAACAATTAACAAAACTGGTCAATTCATGAGATAACAGCCAAAGAAATAAATAAAGCTTTTTACTTGCAACATGGCAAAAATATGCCCATTGTTGCAGCATCTATGCTAACGACTGCTGAAAGTTATTTCTATGTCAGTGTCACTGAACAGTCACTCCCTGGAAGAGATGGAATAACCCCTACTGAAGGTTATTCTGATGGAACACTCTGGAAATCAGAACTCTAGCCAAACTACTGAAGTGAGGCTTCCAGATAGAAATTAATCTATCTGGTAGTTTGGTTTCACTCTTTGAAGTAAGTTGATAATGCATTGGCTTGACAGGAAGCCTACACATTCATAAAGTATGGAAACATGACTTCTTTTCAATTCAACTGCTTTAAAAGGCAATAGAGATATTGCAATTGAACTAAAATATGCTGTTAAAGTCAGTCTAATGATTCAATTTGTATAGCTTTTGATAATAGATTTTCAGGTCAAATGAAGATACAGTGAAGAAAGTAGTACACAGGCAAGTAGTCTCAATTTAAGTTTAATATGACAGTGAACAGATGGAAAATCTGAGTTATCATTAAAAACGTAGAAAATATGGAGAACAAGATATATGGATGCAATACATTTGTACGTTTGCACATATAATACAGGCAGAACTTAAGCATTTTGTTAAATGTATGATTTTTAAATTATAATTTCGGTGATGTAGGAAATATCACAATTAACTATTGAGTATCTACAGTATTCAAAATAAATCATATAACAAAAGCAATAAACTACAATTTTTTTAAAAAGCTAGAACATTAATGACAGCAAATATCTATATGAAATAAATACTGGACATGTTTTATCATAGTTAAGCCTCAGCAATGTTCTATTGGGTCAAGCGGTTATCAAATTACTCTTCTTTTGTGTTAAAGAAAATCCCACTTTCTTGGCTAATTGGCTTCGTAACCTTGAGTAAGCCACGGTTTCCTCATTTATAAATTGAGATCAACTATAGTCATACTTATTCCATTAACATGTTAGGAAATTTAAATGAGATAATGCATGAAAGTTCTTTAGAGCACAGTGCCTGGCCTAAGTAAGTACTTAGTAAAAATGAACTTTTATACTCCATGTCATCATTTACAGATGAAAAGCTGAGAGCAAAGGAACTTGCGTAATGTCACCACATTGGAAAGTGACAATCATGAGATAGCGATGTTTAGAAAACCACTTTCAATCTCTAAAATGTCATATAAAAACACAAAATATAATATTATTATTCCATTCTGACTGATATTCAAATATCTGCCTAATTTAATTATCATTTTTTGAAAAATAAATAATCTTTTAGGTTAATATTAAGCATCTTTTAAATTTAATGCTAAGAATCAAATAAGTCCATTTTTCCCTTCCTAAAAATATCTGGATTTCTCTTTCACATAGACCGGAAAACACAAAATAAAACAGTTCTGTTGAATAAAAAGTATGTGTAATAAAATAATGATATTTCTACAAAATTAATCTTCAAGCTAGCATCTAACTCCTTTCTTTTCTTTAAAACTAATTTTTAAAATGATAGCCTTAACAATTCCAAATTCTATTTATTTCTTAGTTCATTTGAATCATCTACATCCCTATTTTAATGAAATCCAGTGCCATAATTGCAATCATGTCCTACTTGACCTCTTCATATAGATTGACTTGAATGACTGCTCTCTACTTGTTTATGGAATCTTTTTTGAACTACCTTCTTATATCATCAGACTGTTCCTTTTTGGTCTCTTTTATGTAAACCTCATTCAACTTTAATTGTCAAAGATGCTGGAGGTAATTTTGGTGTCCTTGTTTTCTCTTTCTACACATTCTTAAAAAAATGTATCTGATCTCATAGTTTAAACTATTACATATAAGCTGATGAATTTAAATATAGACTTTAAGTACTTCCCTCCAAATTCTAACTGCACACTAGTTATTCCTATCCTGAAGTTCTGCACACATTCTAGCTTAATCTATTCATAACTGACCTCTGATTATCTATAAAATTCTGTCCTCTCTCTTTTCTATTTCATTGTACACCTGGTCACTCATGTCAGAAACCTTTGAATCACATTCAACTGCCATATATCGCTCATTCATCATATGTAATTAGTTTCTAAGTATCATTGATTCTGCTTTAGAATTGCACGAAAATGTGTTTCACTGTTGCATATTGATGAATGCTGCTTCTGTTCAGAATCACTAGAATTGCTAAAATTATTGTGATATTTTGTAAATTCTTCATTCTGGTCAAATTTCCATGTTGGCAGCATAATCATCAATGAAGTAACTAAAACTGACGCAACTTTACTGGAAACATATGTTGTATCTCCCCACTGATTGTAGTATTAACTACAAATGCATTACCTTGTCATATTGAAAAATATGTCATGGTGGTTAACAGTAGTTAAACAGTTAAACACAAGTTCTGAAGGCAAACCTTTTGGATTATATTATTGGCTCTGCCATTTACTTGCTGTGTGATCTTTGTCAACTTGTTTAACTTCTTAGAATAATGAAAAGAACTCAATAAAGATTAACTACTGAATATAAAGTTGGGGTTAATGAAACATAATGCTAGAAATCGAATAAAGATACAAGTAAAAGGAGCACACAAAAATACATTCAATATGATTCACACATTTGTGAGGAGTAGAAGAAGTTGTTTTTGGTATTCCAATGGCTGAAACAAAAGGAAAACCGTAAACAGAGTGTGGTGTGTGATTATAGCAAAGATGAAGAAAAAAATAGGAGTCCAAAAATAGGAGTCCATGGTCATCACTACACACTTTGACTATCTCCCATTCTCTTTATTCTTATTTCTCCATCATTTGTCTAATAGAATTAAAGAGAATTCCTAAGTATTATTGGATAGAAGATCAATATCTGAAAATGAAGTACATTTTTTTATACACCAACATCAAAGAGTTAAGAAATATAATTAAAAATACTGACATTTACAGTAGTAACTGAAATATAAAGTATCTAGGAATAAATCTAACAAAGTATGTGAAAGACCTTAATCAAAATAATAAAACTTTATTGAAAGATATTAAATAGGACTCAATAATCAAAGAACTATACTATGCCTAAGGTTAGGAAGATTCTTTGCATAAATAAGCTAATTTTCCCCAAATTAACCTATAATGTTAATGCTATTTCAATCTTTTATTTTATAGAAATCAAGGATTTAATTCTAAACTTTATAGGAACATCAAATGTCCAAGAATAGTAAAGGTTATTTTGTAGGAAAATAAGATCAGAGACTTACCTTCAGATGTAAAACTTAATAAAAAGCTATAGGAATTAAAACAATGTGGTACTGAAGCACAGGTATACAAATTAATCAAGGAAACAGGATATAGATCCCTCTAATAAATTAAAGAAATTTCATGTGTACAAATTTTTGCTGCACATTACCAGAGAAAGGATGGACTATTAAGGATATGGTAGAGAGAATTATGTAGGAAATTTGTAGAAAATTATATAAGAAAAATATTTATGGATTAGAAGAATCGATATTATAAATATGTCAATGCTTCCCAAATTAATGTAAAGACAATGTAATTTCTATCAAAATACCCGCAAAGTTTCTATAGACATAGACATGCTTTTCTAAAATGTATTTATCAAAGCATGGGCCCTAGAATAGCTTAAAAACAATCTTTTGGAAAAAAGAGAATAAAATCAGAAGAATGACTATAACAAATATCAAGGGTTCTACACAGCTACAATAATCAAGACCATGTGCCATTGACAGAGAAATAGATACATAGATCAAATGAAACTAAATAGGTAACTCAGAAATAGCCCATAAAAGTACAATCGTGATTTCTGACAGACTGAAAAAGCAATTATTTGAAGGAAGGACAATGCTTTCAACAAATGATGCTAGAATGATTGGATATCCATATGTAAAAACAACAATGAAAAAACCTGAATGTAAGCCTTATACCTTCCATAAAAATGAACTCAAAATGAATCATAAACTCAAATATAAAACATAAAACACTAAAACAAAGGAGAAATCTTTGGAACCTGTGGGCTTCAGGCCCAGCTGGTCCAATGTCTGGTTGTGATCCAGGCTCCCAGATAGGAATAAGACCCGGAATTTAAAATGTTACATTAGTGTAGGAGGGTGCCTGCGCCTGAAATATGTAAGCGTGATCAGCTTATATATTGTATCACACATGTGTGGCTGAATGTCACTATTGTACTCTATTATGTGTGGAGCCATGCAGTCCCCTGGAGAGCAGAAGGGGAACACGAGAAGGGAGCAGGAGAAGTTCGCACAATACTGCTCTTCTCCCAATAGAATTGCATTTCTAGAAACAGAAGTGTGCTCTGCACAATAAAGTTGGTGCCTGCTCTTTCATTCTCATGTCAGCCTTTTGTGTATTCTTCCAACTGGGCGTCTCACCATCGAACCTTCCCTTCTCGATCAGCTTGGTGCTGACAGAACCTAGAGCTCAATAAAAAGTTCTTAGACATTATACAAAAAGCATGAACTATACAAGAAAAAAAATCAATAAATTGGACTTCATCAAAATTTAAAACTTTGCTCTGTTAAAGATCCTGTGAGAAGGATGAAAAATCAAGCTACAAACTAAGAGGAAATATTTGCAAATCACATATCTAACAAAAGACATCTATTGGATATAAGTTACTCTCAAACTCAATTATTTAAATATATATATGTACATGTATATGTTATATAAGATAAATATGCATGTATATATGTAGATTACATATAATGGGCAAAAGACATAAATAAACACTATTGAAGCAAATCTAAAGATTGAAAATAAGCACATGAAAATATGCTCAAATCACTGCCCATCAGGAAAATGCAATTAAGACTTTGGTGTAATATCTCTACATAACTATCAGAACAGTTGAAACACTACTAAAAAAATTTTAGCAAGGACATGGCAAATCTGAATCTGGGATACATTATTGGTGGGAATTTAAAATGATGCACTCATTTTGGAAATATTTTTTCATTAAAAAAAAAATACTAAACATACATTTGCCACAGGACCCAACAATCACACCCCTTGGTATATATCTCAGAGAAATGAAAATGTATAGTCACACAATAACATCTACATGATTGTTCACAGCAGGCTTATTTGTAATTGTCAAAAACTGTAATTGTCAAAAATATCCTACAATTGGTGACAGTTAAAAAAAACATTACATTCATAGCATGGAACACTTCTCAGCAATAAAAAGAAACAAATTATTGATAAATGCAACTTGGATGGATTTATGTTGAGCAAAAAAAGTAATTTAAAGAGGTCATATACTATATGATTTCATTTGTATAACACTCTTAAAATGACAAAATTATACAGATGGAGAACAAATTAGTGGTTGCCTGGAGTTAAGAATGGTGAAGGGGAGAGAGTGGGCATGACTATGAATGTGTAATATAAGGAAAATTTGTGCAGAAGGGATATTTCGATATCTTGATTGTGCTAGTGGTTGGTTGAAGTTACACATGTGATAAAGTGATAG
>NW_011888934.1:2746756-2754204 GCF_000151845.1 Pteropus vampyrus | reverse complement strand
TAGCATGGAACACTTCTCAGCAATAAAAAGAAACAAATTATTGATAAATGCAACTTGGATGGATTTATGTTGAGCAAAAAAAGTAATTTAAAGAGATCATATACTATATGATTTCATTTGTATAACACTCTTAAAATGACAAAATTATACAGATGGAGAACAAATTAGTGGTTGTCTGGAGTTAAGAATGGTGAAGGGGAGAGAGTGGGCATGACTATGCATGTGTAATATAAGGAAAATTTGTGCAGAAGGGATATTTCGATATCTTGATTGTGCTAGTGGTTGGTTGAAGTTACACATGTGATAAAGTGATAGAATTTTTACACATAGTGTGCTAATGTTTATTACCTGCTGTTGCTATTGTGCTATAGTTATGTAAGAAGTGGCCAGTCAGGGAAACAAGGTAAAGGGTACAGGAGAACTTTCTGTACTACCTTTGCAACTTCTTATGTATCTATAATTATTTTAAAATAAAATATTTCTTAAATTAGATGAAAATATAGAAGACTGTGGTTTCAGGGTAAAATTATAAAGGAAAAGACTAAGCAAACTAAATTAAAACAATTTCTGTCAATAAAAAATAATATAAGAAAGTAAAAAGCCAATCCATAGGTTGAGAAGAAATATTCGTATATGATAAATAAAGACGAAAAAGAAAATCACAGGAAAAATAGATCAAAAAGTACATTAAGAAATTCATAGAAGTAGAAAACAAATGGTCAATAAACATATGAAACATTCTTCTATCTCATTAGTAACCAGCGAAATGTCAATTAAAAGATCAGGTAACATTTTCTTTTCTGAGTATTTAAATGACATTTTATTTCTAGCACGGAGGCCAATTTGGTTTCTCCTTTCTCTCCCTGGATATATTAATTATATTTGCTTGAATGCTCATGATTCCTCTATTTTAGAACTCTGCTCTCCTTGCCAGTCTCTCTCATTGTTAATGATCCTCTGATTTTTAGAAAACACAGCGGCACCTTTAATAATATAAATTCAAGTAATATTTTTTCTGTACGATTTTCTTCATTTAGAAGAAAGTTATTTTCATACTTTGATACTTTTAATTACTTTTCATTTTGAGGCTATAAATTACAAATATTTTGGATCACCTTTAAATATGTTCCATAGCTATAATTTTCTCTCTAATGCTGTTTAACTTTTTCTTGCTTCCTTTTTGTTCTTCTTGCTTTTATTCATTCATATCTTCAGTGTAGCTTATTGTGCATTCAACTGTGTCTTTTCTCTTTTATACTGTTTCCAAATTGGCTTACAATTTGAAGACAGTTTTATTTTACCATCTATGCCTTTTTCTAAGCTTTGGTAGTTCATATTTCATCTATTTCTGTATTTTCCCAGGATTTTTACATTTCTACTTGAGGTTCTTTGACTGATTTATTAAATTCTTTAACTTGCAATATGTTTGGAAGGAATTTTATTTTTCAATAATGTCTCTTTGTTTTCTACTAAGTGTCACTTTCTGGCTTTTGTTTTAATTGTTCATTTCTTCTTGATCCAGAGAAATTATGAAAATATTTTTTTTTTGTGGGTTTATGTGTTTAAGTGTGCTTGTGCAATATATTGTGTGTCTCGTTTGTGTCTGTGAGAGGTTTTTTTTTAGCTTTTATCCTTCCCCAACCAATAGGAATGAGCAGCTTCAGGATGCTAGCTGTCTAGAGTCAATCCCCACCCCATTGTTTGATTTCTCAATCAGCTGAAGCAACACCAGTACAACTCTATGGTGTCATAGTACATCCCAGAGTCATCTACCATTAGATTACATAACTCTTTTCTGGATTTTCAAACAAGAAAGGTATAGTTTCCCCAGCAGGATACCTCCTTTGAAGAATCAAACATTTCTGGCTTTACCCCAAATCTACAGGTTTGGCCATCTTCAGTTATCTCCATTTGACCTTCACAGCATTCAACTGCCCTACTTTATATATTGTTGCTCTAAATTTTTACTTTACTATAGTGTATAATTTTATTTTTTATTATAACTTTTGATAATTTCTGAGGGAAGAAAGGAAACCGCTGTCTTATTTTGCTATCTTAAAACTTGTAGTATCACATAGTAATTATATTTACATAATAGAAAGAATTTTCCATGTACAGTTAGATGATTTTTAAAAGACAAATGGCCTAATACTTTAAGAGCAGAAATTTTTCATTCAGTTTATTGTAGTTAAAACTAGTTTTCATGTAACATTGCTTTTTGCAAGGTCATTTTCATACTAACGTTAAACAACAACAGAAAAATGTTTCCTTTCAATTACAAAATGGTGCTCTACTGAGTAAGAGCAAAAGTGATAAAAATGGCTTTTTGATGGAATCTGTTACTCTGCTTTACAAGACCACCATATAACAAAGAGTGATAAAATTGTTATAACAATAATTTAGTACATTCTATGAGAAGGCTAATACATTAAATGAAAGTAAAAATCTCAGCAGTTTTGAAATATTGCATGGTCAGGCAAATGTATCAATAGAATTTTGTCACCAAAAGACACCATGCTGCATGAGGAAATGAGTATAATCAGCATTATGCATTGTAATCAAGCCAAGAGTCAATACAGATTAAATATTGACAGAGGTGTCTTGACCAGTGCTAAACTGAACAGTCCATAAGTTGTTCAGGAAACATTATCCTTATAACTGAATTTGTGTGATAATCCTGCCTGAACTGGTGTTACTCATTACACCATACTAGGCTCTGAAGCTAAGTTTTCAAGTGAAATGTAAAAGAAAAAAAAAAAAGACCTGAAGTTGAGAGCTGAAAACCAATATCAGATTTAGCAAAAATATTAAACAGAGCTCCTTAAGGAGCTGAATTATAGACCATTAACCCATCATACAGCAAGGAGCATGACAGAAAATTGCCTATACCTAGAAAATGAAATCTTTCTTGGCTTTCCAGAATTAGGATTCTTGTGACTAGTTTCAGTCATCTATATTATATTTTATTTTTGAAAAGAAAAAGAGACAGAAAGGTGAGAGAAATCTTGCTCTTTTCTTTTACAAAATTAATATATATATATTTTATTGTGGTGAAAACACTTAAGATGAGATATACTATCTTAAATTTTTAAGTGTACAATATAGTATTGTTGATTATAGGTACAATGTTATATAGTATATCTCCAGAACTTATTCAGACTAACTTTTGAGGACTTGGGACAGTGTTTCAGAACTTATAGCAATAATCATGTTGTTTTCATATTTACAAAGACATTAACTTGAGGATTAGGTTGAGTTTTACTTCATCAAGATGAATGTTAATTTGTTATCAGTTTAAAATATATTATAAATATGAGATATTTTATGTAAGCCTCATGATAACTACAAAGGAAAAATCCTGCAGCAGATAAACAAAAATATTATAATAAAGAAGTCAAAGCATACTGTTTGAAAAAGACAACAAACAACAAAGGAAGGCAGCAAGATAGAAAGCGTGGAACAAGGAATCTAGAAAACAGTAGGAAAACTATTAACAAAATGACAGTAGTAATTCCTTACTTATCAATAATTACTTTAAATGTAAATGGACTAAATCGTTCAATCAAAAGACACAGAGTGGCTGAATGAATACAAATATAATATTCAACAATATGCCTCCTACAAGAAACTTTCTTTAGCTTTATGAACACACGCAGACTGAGTGAAGGGATGAAAAATGATATTTCAAGCAAATGGTAACCAAAATAAATAGGAGTAGCTATACTTAGACAAAATAGACTTTATGGTAAATATGGACAAAAGAGACAAAGACAGTTATTATAGAATAATTAAGTGGTCAATCCATTAAGAAGATACAACAATTATAAATATTTATGCTTCCAACATTACAGCACTTAAATATAAAAAAGCATATACTAATAGAACTAAAAGGAAAAATTATTAGCAATACAATAGTTAGGGACTTCAATATCCCATTATGAATAATGGATAAGTAATGCAGATTGAGAATCAATAAGGAAACATTCAGTTTGAACAACACTAGAGATTCAATATGTATATGTACCTAATTGACATATACAGCATATTCTAATAGAAGTAGAAAACAATTCTTCCCAAGCACACATGAAATATTTTCTAATATATATAATATGTTAGGCCACAAAACAAGTCTCAACAAATTCAAGAAGACAGAAATTATATCAATTACCTTTTTTAACTACAATGATATGAAATTTGAACTCAATAATAGGAGGAAAGCTGAAAAATTCACAAGTATGTGGAAATTAAACAATACACACCTGCACAACCAATGGATCAAAGAAGAAATCAAAAGGGAAATCAAAAAATATCTTGAGACAAATGAAAATGGAAACACAATATACCAAAACTTATGAGAAATAGCAAAATCAGCTCTATAAAAAAGTTATAATGATAACTGCATATAGAAAAAAATTTTTAAATAAATAACCTAACTTTACATCTCAAGGAACTAGAAAAACAAGAACAAACTAAGCCCAAAGTAAACAGTTAGGGAAAAAATAAAGAATAAAGATTAAAGCAGAAATAAATGAAGTAGAGAACAGGAAAACAAAAAAAAAAATTAACAAAAGTAAAAGTTAGTTTTTTGAAAAGAATAACAAAATTAACAAACCTTTACCTATGCTAACCTAAAAAATAGTTAAATAACCTAAATAGGCTCTAAGAGACTTAAAATTCAGGATTTGTGATTTCCAGGTTGGTGCTCTCGGCTATCATTTACATTTTCTGGAGAAGCTTTTTGCACCTGAAGAATTACGATACCTTTCACCTGGCTTTAGAGCCACACAAAGATCTCAGACAGAATTAATGTGAAAGTATTCTCTCTAGGTTCTTTTCTTCTCCACATGGTATAACATTCCAACCATTGTTGTTCTTTAGAGAATAGCCAATGGTGCGGTGGCTATTACATCAACAGCTCAAATGTAGCTATGAAACTTTCTTCATAGCTAATTTTCTGTGCTTGGCATCAGGAAAATCCACTCTAATTTTCTGTGCTTGGCATCAGGAAAGGCTGTGCTCAGTTCCAGACCATGGCAATAAAGCAAATATCGCAATAAAGAGAGTCACACGGTATTTTCTGGTTTCCCAGTGAATATAAAGGTTATATTTACACTATACTGTATTCTATTAAGTGTGCAACAGAATTGTGGCTAAAAGAATAGCATACATACCTTAATTTAAAAAATGCTAACCATTATCAGAGTCTTCAGCAAGTCCTAATCTTTTTGCTGGTGGAAAGTCTTACCCTCAACATGTAAGAAGTGCGACAAAAGGAAGCATAATAAAACAAAGTATGCCTGTACACTTTTGTTAAACAATATGAAAACTAAATAGTGTAAATTCACATTATGACTATATTACAATATCCAAGAAATCTATATATCCAGAAAATATACTGATGTCCATAATTGTGAACAAATTGCTTACTAAAACTAAGAAAAGTATGGTCGCATGTTAGTATTGGTCTTACTTTCCTTTCTGAGGGGTAAAAGGGAGCGAGCTTCTCCTGTCCACCCAATTTGTCCATGGCACTTCCTAATTTTCTCTAAAGAAATTTTCAAAGTGTCTTGAAATTTCCATTACCCTTTATTAACTTCAATCTATTAGTTGCTATTGGACACATTTTGCATTTTCTTTCCTGTTCAGATTTTGTTTTGTTTTGTTTTTTTTCTCCGGCAGGAGAAAATCACTAATCTGTTCCCTGGAGAATAAAGTTCTTCGCCCTCATGGTATACAGTGAATGGATTGTATCTAACAATAACATCAGCTGAGTTTTATTTCTCACAGAAATGACAGGTCCTCCTGGGATGAAGTTGACCTGATAATTCAAAAATGGCAGAGTTTTAGGGTCCTTCATTTCACTGAATTGAGTTATAGATGTCACCTTTTTTATCAGGCATAATATATTAGATTTTTTATTTGTGAATCCTTTCTAAACAGACAATAAATTCAATGTTTCATCAGTTATCATATGCATTTGCAGCACATGTTCTAGTTCTCCCTGTGGTGACTTGTAAGCATGATTTCAGCACAGAGCTATTTTTGTAAATAGAGTTATTTCTATTTTGTGTCTCAGCTTATTCTCACCAATCTCTCTCAACCCACACTTCCTTCATTTTCTTCATTGTTAATACTGAGTGCCATAAAATATTATAGGTTAGAACCTCCTAAATGATACTTATTAGGAAATGTTCTCATATATAAAGTCTATGTAAATCTAAATTTGAATGTTTAAATGGGATATTTTATCAAATTCAACATCAAACCAACAATCCGCTCTATAACAACAATTTGCCAAATGGAAAAATGTCGTACTCTGAATGAACATTATCTTTCATGTTGATAGGTGAAATTAATGCAATAATTAAAAAGCCATAAGAGGAAAATGAAGAGTGTCAGAAGACACCAACAGAATTGAAAACAAAATATGTCTGGCATGTTAATTTGATTGGGGGTGGGAAACTTTCTCCAAACTCAAGAAGCAGAATAAAGTTTCATTCACAAACTGAACATTTTCATGTAGTTAGTAAGTTTTCTTTAATATGCTATAACCAAATAGATTTGGCTTATGTCAAAAGAAATATGATTTCAATGATTTGTCAAGATTAAAAAAGCCAACCAGGCACTATACATAAGACCTTAAAAAAAAATCATGATCTTGCTATATTTTCTATGAAAGATCAAATGGCCTTTGCAAAACAAGAGCTGAGAGACAACAGCAGATAAAGAAGCAAAGTACCTCAAATATCAAACCACACTGCAGGCACCATTGCATATTTCTGAACTTGAAAGTCCCCATTAAGAAAGCATTTTTGTCAAATAAGTATTTCCACATTCGTTATGCTTAGACACTCTGTTTTCTCATCTTTTTCATAGTATAGTACCTATTAGAAAAATACAGGATAAGGATAAGAAGCAATCAAATTTCAGTATAGTGATTTTTCAAGGAGGAAAGAGGACTATCCAGAAACCTTTCAGTTGAACAGTTCCCAACAAAATGTAATTTACTTCTGAACATTTGACTTGTGCAAAAAGTCAAGTGAACTTGTTCTATAATGAGAACTTATTCTATAATGAGAAAAAAAAAAAAACTTGTTCTATAATGAGAAAAAAATTTGTTTCATGATGAAAGAATCTTATTTGTTCATGGTGTTCTCATACCAATCATAAGGAAGAAGAGTAGTTCCCTGGTGTTTGAAAACTGAAAGCAAAGAAGAAGGGGTAATAGAGAGCTCTGTTATTCCAATCATGCTATTGGATGCATTCACTTTTTGCTCATCTTCTCTAGTTTGCACGTTATTGAGACCCCTTACTGCTTTCCACAGATACGGGTCATACAAACCACACCTGTATGATAAAATTGTTTCCTTTGCTTCCCCTATTTTGTATTACTTTTGAGCAAATTCTTATGGCTTAAATGGTACAGAAAGAAGGAAACAATTAGTTGC